>NC_136811.1:25003975-25031475 GCF_951216825.1 Electrona antarctica
TATGATGTTAACCACTTTAAGTTTTTCACATCACAAGTTTACAGGTGTAAAAGAGTGGGCAAAATGATTGGTTGTACAAGCTCCCTTCGCTTTGCGGTTTCAAAAATAGTCATGAGGAGAGAGAGAGTAGTTAAAGAAAATGAAGGAAACAAAGTCAGATCCATCTACATTGTTTTGCAAAAAGGGTGAAAAAGGGTGTCCCTTTAAGAATAAAGAGACACTTCGCCATTTTTGGTAAAAAATATATGTTAATGACGTTTAGAAGATTTAGAACACTTTCCTGGGGGTCTTTGTGTGTGTAATATGTGGTTTTAGATATTTTAGATTTTAGCAGTGAGCCCAGTGTCTCTGATGTCATCGACACTGGGCTCATTTCCTTCCTGGACTGCAATTCCCATAATGCTTTGGTGATAGAGGGATAGGGGGAGACAACATGTAGTCCAGGAAGTATAAGTGAGCCCAGTGTCCATGACATCAGAGGCACTGGGCTCACTGCTAAATCTAAAATATCTAAAACCACATATTACACACATAAAGACCCCCTGGAAAGTGTTCTAAATCTTCTAAACGTCATTAACATATATATATTTTTTTAGTAGTGTCCCTTTAATGTTTTCCTCTCAGAAGGTTTGGATGTTGTATACTGTGTATCTCTCCAGCACTTTTAATTGTCTAGTTGGAAGTTGGAACCTGTACTGGGCTAGGCTCACAGGCCTGTATAAAGATTGGAACCTGTACTGGGCTAGGCTCACATGCCTGTATAAAGAGTGGAACCTGTACTGGGCTAGGCTCACATGCCTGTATAAAGAGTGGAACCTGTACTGGGCTAGGCTCACAGGCCTGTATAAAGAGTGGAACCTGTACTGGGCTAGGCTCACAGGCCTGTATCAAGAGTGGAACCTGTACTGGGCTAGGCTCACAGGCCTGTATAAAGAGTGGAACCTGTACTGGGCTAGGCTCACAGGCCTGTATAAAGAGTGGAACCTGTACTGGGCTAGGCTCACAGGCCTGTATCAAGAGTGGAACCTGTACTGGGCTAGGCTCACAGGCCTGTATAAAGAGTGGAACCTGTACTGGGCTAGGCTCACAGGCCTGTATAAAGAGTGGAACCTGTACTGGGCTGGGCTCACAGGCATGTATAAAGAGTGGAACCTGTACTGGGCTAGGCTCACAGGCATGTATAAAGAGTGGAACCTGTACTGGGCTAGGCTCACAGGCATGTATAAAGATTGGAACCTGTACTGGGCTAGGCTCACAGGCATGTATAAAGATTGGAACCTGTACTGGGCTAGGCTCACAGGCCTGTATAAAGAGTGGAACCTGTACTGGGCTAGGCTCACAGGCCTGTATAAAGAGTGGAACCTGTACTGGGCTAGGCTCACAGGCATGTATAAAGAGTGGAACCTGTACTGGGCTAGGCTCACAGGCATGTATAAAGATCGTCAAAGAAATGCTGAGCATGGACCACAGACTATAATCCTTATCATTACCACTGCATCCATATGATTTGGAAGGCTACTTGGGAGAGAAAGGCTGTGAAAGGGTGCTTTCTGAGTGTCTAGATAGAAGATGTTGCCCTCTAGAGGAGAAGTGTAAGAACTTAAGAAGCACAAAATAAAGATACATTTCTGTTGAATGACTATTCAACATTAGATCAACCCAAACGCAAGGTTAAATAGATTAAATGCTTGAACTGATTAGGCTTCAGAGAAGGGAGTGATTGTGGTGAACCGTGAAACAAACAAAAAAGTAATAAATCACAATTGAATGTCCACCACATGATACACATCCAGATAAGGTGCGATAAATGTTAGTAGTACTTACATGGTAGTCTGTGTCTGTATTTTGTACTACGTTATCATCAGTGGCATCCATGTCCATAGATGTCTCAGAAGAAGTCTGTAAATGGAAGCAAGGCACAGCTAACATGCAGCATCCCACTGACCAGTTAGGCTATGTTAGCTATATAATTACAGCAAGTGTACATGCAGCAGTCAGTGTTAGTTTGTGGAGTGTTTCAAATGGAACAACGATGACCGATCCAGATGTGAATAATCCATATGCCTGTTTTAAGCCACTTAAACCTTACTTCATTGAACAGTGAATAGCGAAAATACACAATCTACAAGCTCACAGCGCTTTACATCATTACGAGTGCTTGTGGATATGCAATTTCACTATTTGTAAAGAAATGTGTTTTAGTTTTTTTGTCAATTGCCTTAAAATGATATGCCCAAAATAGGGACACCAGGTTGAAAGTGGGAAGATTTCATAAGGGGTGAGTGGAGATTATAATTTTCTGTGTACAGTATGTGTGTATCTTTCACATGATTTTCGGTCATTCATCATTCTATAAAAATGTGAACTAACAAATAGTGAGGAGTCTTACCTTAGATTTCCTCCTGTTGAACCTGAAGATTCCCAGCAGGCCTTTCTTCTCTGACCCCCCGCCCACACTGGTAGTACTGCAGTGAATGGAGTCTACGACAACACACACACAGTGAATCAGTGAATGGAGTCTACGACAACACACACACAGTGAATCAGTGAATGGAGTCTATGACAACACACACAGTGAATCAGTGAATGGAGTCTACGACAACACACACAGTGAATGGAGTCTACGACAACACACACAGTGAATGGAGTCTACGACAACACACACAGTGAATGGAGTCTACGACAACACACACAGTGAATGGAGTCTACGACAACACACACAGTGAATGGAGTCTACGACAACACACACAGTGAATCAGTGAATGGAGTCTACGACAACACACAGTGAATCAGTGAATGGAGTCTACGACAACACACAGTGAATCAGTGAATAGAGTCTACGACAACACACACAGTGAATCAGTGAATGGAGTCTACGACAACACACAGTGAATCAGTGAATAGAGTCTACGACAACACACAGTGAATCAGTGAATAGAGTCTACGACAACACACACAGTGAATCAGTGAATGGAGTCTACGACAACACACACAGTGAATCAGTGAATGGAGTCTACGACAACACACACAGTGAATCAGTGAATGGAGTCTACGACAACACACACAGTGAATCAGTGAATGGAGTCTACGACAACACACACAGTGAATCAGTGAATGGAGTCTACGACAACACACACAGTGAATCAGTGAATGGAGTCTACGACAACACACACAGTGAATCAGTGAATGGAGTCTACGACAACACACACAGTGAATCAGTGAATAGTCTACGACAACACACACAGTGAATCAGTGAATGGAGTCTACGACAACACACACAGTGAATCAGTGAATGGAGTCTACGACAACACACACAGTGAATCAGTGAATGGAGTCTACGACAACACACACAGTGAATCAGTGAATAGAGTCTACGACAACACACACAGTGAATCAGTGAATAGAGTCTACGACAACACACACAGTGAATCAGTGAATGGAGTCTACGACAACACACACAGTGAATCAGTGAATAGAGTCTACGACAACACACACAGTGAATCAGTGAATGGAGTCTACGACAACACACACAGTGAATCAGTGAATGGAGTCTACGACAACACACACAGTGAATCAGTGAATAGAGTCTACGACAACACACACAGTGAATCAGTGAATAGAGTCTACGACAACACACACAGTGAATCAGTGAATAGAGTCTACGACAACACACACAGTGAATCAGTGAATGGAGTCTACGACAACACACACAGTGAATCAGTGAATGGAGTCTACGACAACACACACAGTGAATCAGTGAATGGAGTCTACGACAACACACACAGTGAATCAAAGAGCAGTTCAAAAGTAGAGACCATAGCAGAAACAAGCAGTGTTGGATTTAGGGATGAAACTATCCATTATTTTCACAGCGATTATTCTATTGATTACTTTCAATTAATCGAATAATCATTTTTAGGTGTGTGTGTGTTTAATGCTTGTTAAAAGCAAATTAAAAAATAGTGAAATTGCTGACCTGCAAGCTCACAACACATCATATCACATTTATTTATTTATTTTTCCTTTTAGCCAATAATGACTTTCACAAAAGAGGGATCAATTAATAATCAATTGATTTATCAAATGATAAATTATTGATTTAAAAAAGTATATATATATATTAAATCAATAAATTGGATTAACCATTGCACCCATAGATGGGATTGAAAGGATGCTGACAGAATGGACACAAACACAAATAATTCTTACAGTATAGTGGTGTAGAATAATTCTTACAGTATAGTGGTGTAGAACAATTCTTACAGTATAGTGGTGTAGAATAATTCTTACAGTATAGTGGTGTAGAATAATTCTTACAGTATAGTGGTGTAGAATAATTCTTACAGTATAGTGGTGTAGAATAATTCTTACAGTATAGTGGTGTAGAATAATTCTTACAGTATAGTGGTGTAGAATAATTCTTACAGTATAGTGGTGTAGAATAATTCTTACAGTATAGTGGTGTAGAATAATTCTTACAGTATAGTGGTGTAGAATAATTCTTACAGTATAGTGGTGTAGAATAATTATTACAGTATAGTGGTGTAGAATAATTCTTACAGTATAGTGGTGTAGAATAATTCTTACAGTATAGTGGTGTAGAACAGAAGGATAATTCTTACAGTATAGTGGTGTAGAACAAACATGGTAGAACAGAAGGATAATTCTTACAGTATAGTGGTGTAGAACAAACATGGTAGAACAGAAGGATTTTGGCATGCATTGATTATTTAGGTTAATGACAAAATGCACTGCCGGGTTAAACTTTAATTAAACTGTAGTTCCAAGAGACAACTGCAGTAGCATAGTGGCATCAGTAGAGGGCACTACAGCATTATATTCCCAAAGACCAGATTCTAGCCTTCACAGTCTGCAGAGCATTAAAATTGTCTCCTGCTGATTTGACAGCAGGAGCTATAATTAATCAACAAACTGGTACTCAAACTCCATATCATATCATTCTATCATTTAAACATAATTTGAATCTGCTCTTACATACGCCACACACAATTCCTGGGTTGTTGTTTTTTGTTAAAAAAAATATGGCAAGGCCACTAGTGAAACAAACACAATAAGGCAACAATCACTATCCGATTGAAGACAAAATCAAAGGCTTTCACTACGATGGTTCACTAATAAGCAAATAAGCGTTTGCAATTCAATCGAAAAGTAGGGTTAGAAATGTAAATATAAATTACAAAAAAGGAAAAGTAGGGTTAGTCTGCAAGCAGTAGGCACTACAATATACGATTAAACACCTACACGAGCAGTTAGCAGTTGTAATACCTGAGTAGTTAAGAGCAGGGGCCGAAGCCATTTTACGCAGGAGAACTGGAAAATATCACATGTTTTGTGAAAATGCATAAAGATTATTTATCAGCTTTAAGAGAATATGAAAGCTGTATTTGGCAGTCGAAATGTAACACATATCTTATAATGTTTAAACAAAAGTATATAAATACAATTCTGAAGCAATGTAACTTGAATTAAACCGTGGCCAGATCATCTTAAAGGTGTGCTACAATTTGTTTGAGCAAAAACGCCATCTCATACATACAACTGTGGAATATTGTATACTAAGCACCCTGACAACACCATCTGACATTACACAATTTGCTCATAAAACTTGATGGAGGTTGGCTAACCACCAACCTCCATCAAGGTAAAGCAGGTCACTGTCTAATAAAATTACTGACAATTATATTATCAGCAAATATGACTGTAGACCTCCAACCACCTTAACATGTAATTTAAAAGCCTTATGTAATGTCCTTAGAGCTGGCACACCCAGAGAAAGCACATATTTATCAAGGCTCATCACATGTAAACACTATTTAATTGGGTGTAAGGTTTGGTTGTTTATGTTTTGTTCTTTGATACTATAATCAAGAGGAAAAATACAAAGTGGCAGTGCTGACTGCATGACTTGTTTAAAATGTTTATCTTTATGAGGTAAGGTTTTATGCGCATGGATAGATGGGAGGTAGACTGGCTCAGTTTGCATGACTAGAGAGGTTGCCATGACTTCTGACTGTTGGGCCTTGATTATTGAGTCATGGTACCCTATGTACAGTAGTGACTCCCATCTCTTGTAAATTTATACAATAGCATCTGGAGACTGATTCAAATCTGTGAATGTTTTCTCCATTCTGAAGAAATCGTGCATAACATGCAACTGTACTGTACAACTGAAGCATGGCTGATCAGATTCTAAGACTAAATCCAAAGTGGCAAATCTTTTTAAACACTGCATGTTTTCCACTCTGAAAATTGATTAATGAACTACTTGATATAGGACTTCAGGTTTCAGCTAACCAAATTAACAGTAGCTGCCATTTTTAAATGAGAGTTAAGCTAAATTCACTTTCAAGTAATTCAATCGGGATGGGAATTTTCTTCAAAATACAAGCTGTTTTTTGTAAACTGTAAAGTAAGTAAACTGAAATTGAATTGTCCCCACACAGGGTATGCAACAACAATCTGAATATTAAACATCAAACTGGAAATGCATCGTTCATGCAGGTTGATGCTTTTATTCTCAGTGAAAAATCAACTTTGTGTTGAAAATAAATAAATTATAAATTGCTTTATCGTTGCTAAATGATGTATTGCTGCTTTATTTGTGTTCTGTGTGGATATACTCATGACACAAACAGCTGATTACATTAATGCGACTTAATCACATGAAATAAACACTGCCAGTAAACATTGTTTAAACAAAATGTAGTGTGCTACAAGGTATTTTTGTGCTAAAATTGTTTTTGTTTTTGCTGTTTTGGCTTTTATAGGGACCAAACTTGTCAGAAAATGATGGCTGTCAATTTTTTCCAACCCCCACCCCTTTTCTGGGGGGTCATCTATTTTGGGACCTCCCATTAATACACCAGACAATAATGTCAGATTTTCATAATATTATGGTTGTTTTGTAGGTTTTAAAATATTCTGAGTTGATTTCTTACACTTTTAAAGTAGCCGGAAGAATATTCCGGACTCATCTCAGCACTCATTACATTCCTCGCTCTGCTCCTGCTCCAGAACAATGTCAAATTAGATCCTAATTAGCTCTTCGCTAAGTCCCACCCAAGCCCGTTCTTGGCCAATGCCACGTTAGCGACGGTTACTATGTTAGGATCCTGGTCACGCTTTCAATGCTGGTCAAAATGTTTAAGCAGTGTCAATAAATATATTTGCTGTACAGCATGTGTGGACCTCAGAAAGAGGGTTTGTTTTCTTACCTTGTTGTGAGCAAACTAGTCCATTCCATGAATTATTTCGCTCCGTTGTGCAGTTTAATAGTACATATTAGAAATAAAAATAGGCTCTCATTGACTTCCATTGTAACGGGGAAACAGCTCTCAAAGTCACTCTTTTAGAACACTAAGCTGATTCTGACCGTTTATGACATCAGGAAAACTCATGCGGTTATATTTTTAATAAAAAATGTCAAGGTTGTCTTGTTTTTGTTTTGACTTCAGTGTTGCCACATTGTGTGAGAGAAATAAGCCAACCCACCTCCAAAAACAAGCCAACTCTTAAAGCCAAATCAAGAAAAACAAGCCAAAACAAACACAATAATATGACTATATATAATCATAATAAAAAGATTGTATGCATTTATCATTATAAATACTATGTAGGCATATGTCTATGATAATTCATGTTTTGGTAATGTATTACATATACTAATTATTAGCCTTAAGCCAAAAGTAGCGGGAAATAAGCAGACCTGGCAACCCTGACAAGTTTGTGTGGTAAGAAGTTCCGGTTTGCCTACAAAACGATCTGATTGGTCCAAATCTGTACACCCACTTCTGAAGTAGCCTCGGTCTCAGGCCGTTGGATGTAAACATTAAACAAATGTATTTGATCTCGTCCACTTGTCGCAAACACCATACACAATTTTGGACGTGTTTGAGGGAGACACTTTAGGAGAAATGTCTGGGACTGCAGCTGGGTGCATCTCAAACAGCATGGCGACTTGTTTACAAACGAGAGTTGGGAACACCAGAACCGCTTCACACCAAAATAGTTACTTTATAAATCTATCAAAAGACGAAAATAAAACGAGTTTTCCTGATGTCATAAACTGATTCATGGAATGGACTAGTTTGCTCATAACAAGGTAAGAAAACAAACCATCTTTCTGAGGTCCACACATGCTGTACAGCAAATATATTTATTGACACTGCTGAAACATTTTGACCAGCATTGAAAGCGTGACCAGGATCCTAACATAGTAACCGTCGCTAACGTGGTATTGGCCAAGAACGGGCTTGGGTGGGACTTAGCGAAGAGTGAATTGGAGCCTAAAGGTTTTTGTAGTTGGGCTCTGACAACAAAAATGAGTTGTTGCTAATACCAGGGGTCTTCCATAGGGGGTCCAGGACCAGTTTTGGACCTATTCCTGCACCCATTTCTGTGACTTGCTAACTATTATGAATAATACACACGCACGCACGCACGCACTCACGCACGCACGCACGCACGCACGCACACACGCACAGGACCCCCTGTGGAAGACCACTGGTATTAGCTAGCCTTGCGTAACGATACTAATATCACTGCGTGGATATTTGTCTCGTCCCTCTCAGTGTTAGATTTGTTTTCTCAATGTCCTGCCCCATATTTGAATACTGGGTCGGTTATAGAGCGTCGCAGTCCCGCCCCCTACCAGGGCCCAGGAAATGATTCCCCGTTCATTTTCCTCATAGACTTTTTTAAAGACCTTTTGAGCCTCATACAAAGCCAACTCGAGTTGTGACAAATCATGACAACAAACACAATTTTTTGGGCCGAACAAAGAATTAGAAAGAAGAAAAAAACGGCAGGTTACAACACTTTTTTTGTTGTTATTCGTCTTTGTAATTATTTGTTTGGTCCAAAATATTGTGTTTATTGTCATGATTTGTCACGACTCCAGTTGGCTTTGTCCATGGCGTAACCGTCTTTAAATAAATACTTTTTGAAATGTCTATGGCAAAAATGCATTGGGAATCATTTCCTGGGCCTGGTGTCGTCATGAAAGGTGACACACTATAGACTGGTTCCAGACGAATCTGATTGGCCGTCACCATTTCGGCCGTGAAGTCCTCCCACAATTAAGAGGGGCCAGACTTAATACTTTCCCAGCCGAAAAATCGTAATCTACGTTCATCATTAGTCTCGGCAAGCGCCAATAAACGTAAGTTACGTTTATTCAGTTGTATAAATGTTTTGATCCGATCTAGTCGAAAGGCTACTCACATTAGCTTTGGATGGCTATCTGTTGTTAGTCATAACACTGGACTGTGCCATCTTTATTTGCGTGTGCACCCACGTGCGCGAGCACGCACGCTTTCAGTCGCTTTTATCTCCAAATCCCCAGGCATTTCTGGTCAAAACCACGCTTATTGCACGGAGCATAGCGGTCGATGTAATGGCACCCGCCTGCACTTCTCATTGGCTAGTGAGAGATCAACACCTAATCCGACGACACACACTCTTCAAAATAAGGGTTGACGGGGGGATATCCTAGCATATAGTAATCATTCTTTAAAGGGACACTTCACCTTTTTTGCAAAAAGCAATATGTTAATGACGTTTAGAAGATTTAGAACACTTTCCTGGGGGTCTTTATGTGTGTAATATGTGGTTTTAGATATTTTAGATTTTAGCAGTGAGCCCAGTGCCTCTGATGTCATCGACACTGCTCACTTACTTCCTGGACTCCCCCTATCCACAAGGATGAGCAGTGCACCAAAGCATTATGGGAATTGTAGTCCAGGAAGGAAGTGAGCCCAGTGTCGATGACATCAGAGACACTGGGCTCACTGCTAAAACAGTCAGACAGTTTGGTCCCTAAAAGTCAAAACAGCAATAAATATAAATAAATACATATCAGCACAAAAGTACCACGGGAGCAGTTTTTTTGATGCCTCGTATCACACTAATGGGCCAAAGTGTATTTCCTGTTGCAGATAGTGTTAATAAATTGCGTAATTGCCTAATAGATCATATCTATTAACTGACAGGCAATAAACATGTGTGTTTGACACTTGCCAAAAAATGACATAAAATGCAGTTTTTACCTAGACTTTGGTCATGAACATAGAGCTCCTTGATTCCCAGCTGCGTCAAAGTCTTGTCCAGAGGTAACTCGTGGCGGCTGACGCTGTCCTTCAGCAGCAGAACATGTGCAGGGTCAAACTCACACTTGTCACAGATGACCGGCACCAGGGCCTGGAGCGGAACCAGTGGGTTGACTCGCACCACCGCCTTCTGGCTGCGGTGGAAGTTCACCACCAAACGCACCGTTTTCTGACACATGGATGGGGAGAGGCAAAGAGAAACGGGACAGTCAGGTGTCACACAAATGGATTTAGAGAACAGGTACATGCAGAGATTTCTAATCAAAGCTCAGTTCATGCTTGTGTTGAGAATTCTACAAGCACTACATCAGTATCATCAAAGGAATTAGGGAAAGAGGTAAACGGGAGGGGGAAAAAACAGGGAAGAATAGAGAGGCTACTGAATTATTCATTACAAATAATAATTCATGTATCAAGTATTTGTGGGGTTTGTGTGATGTACTGAATGGGAAACAAAACTACTAAAATAAAAAATGACTTGTGTGACATATATATATATATATATATATATATATATATACTTGGTTCTTTCTTTTCATAATCATTACTTATATATCCGTATATATTACTAAAAAAGGTATTTATGCTCATTACTGTATTGCACTTCTAGCTAGACGCCATTTACATTGTCCATTGTCAAAGTATTTTGCAGTGACAATACATTTAATCTAAACTGGTGAGAATCAAACTGTGAACTGTGAAAGTTTTATTTTTTTGGTAACGTGTATGTTTCTCTGTCACAACCTCGCGGCCGTTGTTCTTGTTCGTTTGCAACGTTCTTTTGTTGGTTAAATCACTGTGTTTTGTTATGGCTTTCCTGCTCTACAGTTAGCTCATAACATTAGCCGCTGGCCTGCTGTTGTCAGCCGCTCCGCACCGCGTTGAAGTGACTTCCGCGGTGAGCATGTCATAGCTTAGGACAGGGGTTCTCAACGTTTTTGGCCGGGGACCCCCGGAAATGCTTTGGCAATGTCTCGGGACCCCTGCCCCACCCCCTCCCGACCCCCAATATAAATTGACTGCTACAATAACCTTAATGAAAGAGACAATACACCATAAATAAATACTGAAACCAGATATAATCATTAGGGTGTATGCATGTACTATTTGTACTACTGTATATGTAAACGGACCTGTTGTATGTCATGACAAAAAATACTTTAGGACGGATCTTATTGGGACGGTACACGATTGGTTTCTGAAGCAGTAGGTATGTTTTTATTAGTGGATGACTGGAGGTTTTTGCCACTTTTCTAGAAACTACATTGAATTGCCATGTCACCAGACGTGTTGGTGGGCAAAACTAAATGGCGAAATATGGGTGTTTTATCATTTAGAAGAAATTGGTGTTGGTAATGTAAGACCAGCTCGGTGGCCTTGTGGTTAGAGTGTCCGCCCTGAGACTGGGAGGTCATACCAAAGACTGTAAAAATGGGACCCAGTGCCTCCCTGCTTGACACTCAGCATCAAGGGTTGGATCGGGGGCAAGTCCCTGCGACATACTAGCGTCATGTCCAGGGGGTACATCAAGCTGCCTCACGCTACAGAAACAGGAGATAGGCTCCTGCCCTATGGGCCTCATGGCTCGGCAAGGCTACTTACTTACTTAATGTAAGACATAATGGCAATTCATAATAATGAAGGGACTCTCAAACACGCACGTGCTCTTACTCTTACATAATCTGTAGCTACATAGCTTTACTTCCAGACAAAGAGGCCAATTATGTAGCAAACTAGAGAGGGAGATAGCCACATTGGGGTCATGGGAGGGCAAATACAGATATCGGAGGCTTCCACAGCTGACATGAGTGTGCGTGCGTGTTGGCGCGTGCGTATATCTCTGTCTGTGCCTGCACACACTAAAACCTCCAGTGTTCATTTATCCATTTGTTAACTCAGAGAATGAACAAATAGGAACCAACCAACCAAATGGACCTGCCTTACGGGTTCATTTGGTTATAATTAACACTGAGGATTGTTCTGTGTACATTACAGCACAACACCACAAGCACAAGGTGTTTTGTTATGCAGAACAGAGGGAGCGGAGCCTCTACTCTGTTTAGCAGCCTCTTATCACCAACTGATAAATACTGTGTTTTCAGCCTGAACATCACCTCACAAGCGCAGACCACTCAGGGCCAGCATAAACAGCTCTTACAATGGCTGTTATTATTGTAACATAAATAAACTTGTGCAGCGACTCAGCGAGCACATCTGCCATTTTCTTCAACGTAATTTTACTTTTTTGGGGGAAATAAAAATACAATAGAAATATACAAATGTTTCGTCAAATGATACCACGATACTGTACTCATAGCTTATACCCCTCTAATGCAGTGGTACTCAAGGACACCCATGACAGAACGCGTTTCTATTCTTTCTAACCCACAAGCGTGATTCAACTACTGTACGATCAATTAATCATTAGTCAAGTCACTAAATCAGGCACGTAAATATTGGGTAGAAGCTAAAACATTCTATCAGATGGTCCTCCAGGACCAGGACCAGAGTTGAGAGCCACTGCTCTAATATATCCCAGTTTTCCCAAACTGTTGGCCAAGCTCATAAATCATGCTGAATACTATACAAAATATGTCTATCGGAGGATTTATTTGGAAACTCTGCACTTGGGTAATAATGTGCAACGTAGTGTGACTTTGGCAAGACTACAGCACCTCTGGGAAAGGTAATGGTAACGGTTTATGAAAACCATACAATGACTGACTCGAACATCCTCAGAAACCTTTAGTCTAATGCTGCCTGCCTGCGGTTTGTGTGTTAAATTGACCTGTATAGACAGGCGAATAAACCCAAATATATTTACAAATAAATAAATATGAGGTTCCAACAGTCCATGATGGCGGTAGAACTTTGGTCTCTCATGCAGGAGAATTGAACTATAAATGGTACCAAATGAACCATTACGGTTTAAGTTACTGTGTAACATTTTTGATATCACACCCAAAGACGGCTTTGATTGCAGGGTGGGAACAAAGAGATGACAGAAGAGACAAAACAGAGGAATGATTGACAGGAGCATTTGAAACGGTGTAAGGCTCTGGTCTTTGGGGGAGAGAGAGAGAGAGAGAGAGAGAGAGAGAGAGAGAGAGCAGTCAGCGAGCCCTGAGAAGAGTAGAGAAATAATGCATGGTAACTAAAGGTAAGACCCTCATCAAATATTCACACAGTAGGAGGAGAGAGAAGAGGTGAGCTCAGAGAGAGGAGAGCTCAGAGAGAGGGGGATAGAAAGGAGAGAGAAGAGGTGAGCTCAGAGAGAGGGGGGATAGAAAGCGAGGGAGGAAGAAGAGAAATAATACAGGGTAATTGAAGAAAGATAAATGGAGTGGGAGTCAAACTGAAGTTAAAAAGCAGGAAAGAGAGAGAATGAAGAATGAAAACAGTATAAAATGGCAACTCAGGTGTCAGAAGGGAAAGGGCACTCTCAAACTCGGACGTACAGAGACTTCAGAACCAACGACCATGCTACACAGTAAAATCCTCACTGTCCATTTATCCATTTGTAACTCTGATAGTGTACAAATTAATTTGGACAGGATCAAATCTCCTAATTTGTATACGATCAGAGTTAAATTAACATTCAAGATTTTACAATGTAGCAATGTGACAGCTTCCTACCTTTGCATGAGCCCTTAGAGGCTTAAATGGCCTTGCTTTCTGACAGCGGTCAGTAGAGGGGGAAAGGATATTACACAGGGCTACAGGCAGGTGGATACATTTAAATGACAATGGATACAGAGAACTGAAATACTGTACAAACGCAAACCATGATACACAGATAAAAGGAAAAAAATGATAAAAGCGTACTTCATGAAAAGCTGTGTATTTGTTGGTTAATTTTTGAATGCATGCTCACTGCTAAGATAATTAACAATACAATGTTTGCATCATTTATGCTAATGTGCCAAATCCCAGGGGGAGTACACAGTAGCTAATACCCAGACATCATAAGGAAGCTGGTCAAGTTGACATTGACATGCAGGTACACATCAGTGTGAAATTGAAAGGAACTATAATTCTATTGTTGCACTTTCAGTATATCTATTACACACTGCAAACAAGTCTCCTATTATTATCAAACAAAAATGAAGACATTCCAAATCGAGACTATCGGACCATAATTCAAATAGATATTTCTACCCATTGAGCAATTAACATGATTGAATCAAGCCAAAACGTAGCTCAACAATCCTAGGATACGAACATAAAAGACACATGGCGGGTTGCAGTAACAGGAGAGACATCGCTATAATAACTCACCTCTGGCACTTTAGGCGCCGGTCTGCGCACCACTTTCTCCTCCCAAACTTTCTCCTTGATGAGGACGCAGGCCACGTCCAGGGAGCCCAGCAGCGCGTTGGGCTTGAAGCCCAGAGGGTGACCCTCGGGGGACAGCAACTCCAGGGTGTGCAGGGACGGGTTCAGGTGATAGCGGCTGCACAGCTCCACCAGTAGGTCCATCAGCGCCTTACTGAGGGTGGGAGAGAGAGAGAGAGGGGGGAGGGGAGGGGGGAAGAAAGTGAAAGAAGGTGAAGTCAGAGACGGGAGTAGGGAGTAGAGAGAGGAAGTGGGGAGGGTGGTGGAGAGAGACAAAGAAGGAGAGAGAGAGAGAGAGAGAGAGAGAGAGAGAGAGAGAGAGAGAGAGAGCGAGAGAGAGAGATAGAGAGGGGAGATTAGGTTACCCTGCCTGCTTCCCTTTAGCACCAAAAGTTGTAATTACTTGATACAGTATAGTAACACTCTCACCTTTCTTTGTTAAGAGACTGCTAATTGGTGAAAGGCTAATTCACAATTTATTGATAAATGTATGCACACGCACGCATGCACGCATACGCACACGCACACACACACACTTCAATTTCTTTATTTGAATCCACAAATTACAATTAATTTGACAAGGAAACAAATATAACAGGGTTGACAGTTCATGTTCACTTAAGGACACACATGGCACTTCCTCCTCCACACAGACAAACTGCCTATAACAGCCGAAACAGAACAGTATTTGGCAAACACACAGTAGTATGAAATGTAAGAAATTAAGAAATAATTAATATTGAATAAAACACTATTTCCTGCAATTAAAATTATATTGGTTAGCAATAATAATCATTATGTGGAATCTAAACCCAATGAAAAATGGTTTAGTTATTTTAGGATAACCACAATGGAAACAAGCCCCTATGGCTTTTTGTCTTATACTTTTAGCATAACATTAGCATCAACCAAATCCATGTCTATGAAACTGGACCTATAAAATACACACAAAATAAGACAAAAGACCAAAAGCCACTGCCAAAATAAAACAAGATCATAAATAACAAAATTAAATAAATACATACAAATAATGATATCAAATTAACCTATTCAAATTATTCAACTGTGTGTGTGTGTGTGTGTGTGTGTGTGTGTGTGTGTGTGTGTGTGTGTGTGTGTGTGTGTGTGTGTGTGTGTGTGTGTGTGTGTGTGTGTGTGTGTGTGTGTGTGTGTGTGTGTGTGTGTGTGTGTGTGTGTGTGTGTGTAGGGGACCAGACAGAGAGGGGTAGGCCTCTCTAGGTATAGTGCTAGCTGTCAATCCAGGGATAAAGAAACCAAGAGACAGTGCAGCCAATGCTAGCTGGGAACAGCCAGATCATATGACAGAGGCGTGAGACAGACCGCCACAAAGAGCACCATTGACATCACTAACACATGGACACAGTCTGCTAACACAACATCCAAACTGCCCACACAAGCAGTTAGCCTAAGCAAAACAGTCCTTAGCACTGTGGTGGAAAGTAACTAAGTACATTTACTTATACTAAGTACTGTACTTAAGTACAATGTTGAGGTATTTGTACTTTACCAGAGTATTTCGAATTTCCATTTTCCAATACTTTTACCTCTACTCCACTACATCTCAGATCCAAATATTGTACTATTGTACTAAAAAAATCACACCCGTGTGAAGTGAGTGGTGCAACCACTCAGGGGGAGTTCCAGACCCACAGGAACGCACCCAGGGTGCCGGCCTGGTTCCGGCGAGCCGCACCGCGTCCGAAACGGTAGAGAAATGACAGAGTTACCATGTGGGGGTCTCTCTACTCAGTCTACTGCACCCTGTACTGTACTGTACTGTACTGTACTGTACTGTACTGTACTGTACTGTACTGTACTGTACTGTACTGTACTGGCACCCCCAAAAGCATCATATATACAGTTCATAAGTGCGTGTGTGTTTGTGTGTGCGTTAGGTTGCGCACAGGTGGTGAAAAAAAAACATGCTGTTTTCGTGCTCATACCCAGACACCCAGACACCCAGCCACCCACCCACACACATAGCTCTGTAAGGGAGTGGTTGCACCACTCAAAAATTGCCGATCTATAAGCTCACAATGCGTGAGCTTGTAGATCTGCTATTTTCAAAAGATTTGTATACATTTGAAAACTTGAAATTGGACATTCTGCATAATGGATAGTACATTTTGATGCCAATACTTTTGAATTCCGGACTTAGGGGCGACTCACACCTTTAATACATTGATGCATGCTTGTTGTATGAATGTTGTAAGTGTCATGGCCGCCCCAATGCATTTCCAATGGAAGTCACATGGTTTGATACAACATTTTGGACTACAAGCTGTTGTATGGCTTTCGGCTGTGTTTCGACTGCCCCCCTCCCATACAACACAAATGTTGTGACAAACCATGTGACACAACAAATGCATTAAAAGCTTACAACAAGCATACATCTCATACAACAAGCATACATCAATCTGTTGCGACCGTGTGAGTCGCCCCTTATGCTTGTAACAGAGAGTATTTCTATATTGCAGTATTGATACTTTTACTCAAGTAAGAAAAATGTACTTTTTCCACTACTGGTACTTAGTAATAGATTACACAATACGGTTGCTGTATTGTCTGTGATATGGCAAAACCTTGTCTGTTGTGATAGAACACAACAGTGAGTGTGTTACTGCAAATAACACCATATACAGTATGTGGTTACATACACAAGCTATGATGTTATTCCCCGCAATCATTCAACCTTGAGTATTCTGTTCCTTTTATGCGACGACGCACATCTGATTTCATATTGTGACATAAACACTGAGATATTAACAGTGCCAGTGACAGTCAAATGCGCAAAATACCAAAGTAGAAGAAGAGATCCTGGGCAACCAGGAAGTGCAGCCCCCACATGCGAAGACCTGGTTACCACACTGCTCCGGGCAACGCACCCCCCGCGCCTCCGCCTCCCAGTTCTTCTGCCACTTTTTTTCCATACGGTTGTCACGTTTTCCTTTGACTTTATACCTGATGTAAACAAGTCTGTTTTATCCTCGTAGCAGTTTTTGTATTGACCTATTTACTGTACAAATGTCAATCAAGCTTGTTTGTTAAATGTAGGCTAAACTAAACAACGGGAGGTAAGAATAAATCTATCGCGACTAGTGACTGGACCGCGGAGCACCGTCTAACACAGGATCTTTTTTCAGAATTAGACGGGATGATTTAGATCGGGAGTTATGATCGTTTTAAGATTTTCGTTTTCGTCAGCTAAACAGGCAGGGAACATTTTCGATGACATGTCACTGTTTGACACGTGATCGGATTGGGCAACAAGCGCTCCTAGGCTGTGGAGTGAAACGATCGGTTTTGATATCATCAATCTCCGGCTTGGGCACTTGACCATGACCTTGAACTTGACGGAGATCTCCGCCCCGGGCCTCCATGGTGTTAATCAAATCTCGTAATCTTGTGGATGGCACAGTGGAGTACAGTAGCTATTCACTTGATCATCTTGTTCTGGCACAGATTCGGTTAAGGTTGGATGAACTAATTCTGGCCTGCTTCTATGTATTGTTGTTTCTGTGTTAGAAAACAGTATTTATTTTACTGTATTTTACAGTTTTAGTTTAGGCTAGTGTTTGTACAGTATCACTGGTGTTATTATTAAGCATTACTAAGCATTATGCTTAAAGTCATAAATGACCTAATGGCTGGTTGTTATCAAGAGGGAACAGCCCACGTGTGTATCACCTGTTTACTGTATGTCATCTTATGACACCTATTAACCAGTCATGAGTCATGACACACCTGAAAGTCAAGGACCAACTGTTATCACTGGCTGCTATCAGAGAATGTGTCACATACACAGTATTTCAGCACGGTACCACGCTATTCAACTTTATTTACCATGATGAATCGTGGCCAGAGACTACGCTGCCCATCCCTTGTCCAATAAACACAAAGTGATATACATAGTACCCAAGGCAAGGCTTAGACCACAATTATAGGGGAAACTTTTCTCAGAGTAAATAAAGTGAAAGTGAATTTGGGAAAGTATATATATATATATATATATGTATATATATATACCGTATATATATATAAAACATTTTGGAGAAAAAAACGAGAGTTAAACAAAAAGTTGCAATTTTTTTACTAAGAAAGCTTCACCTACGAGTGCAGTCAAAGAATATTTAAAGTAAAGTTTACTTTAGAGTTTAGAGAGTACAGATTACTGTATTTCGGCCAATGGGCCTTGAGTCCAGAGCGACACATGGCACCCGCTAACCTACATTGCATGGTCATTATGAACAGAGCCCCTTGTTTTCTATGCCAGGATGGTGTCCCTGATTTTCTGCCCCAGAGGACAGAACCTTATTAGGGGCAGAGAGTGACGACAGGTCAGCTTTGCATAAGTCCTCTCCCAGGGACAAAGCTCGGAAAGGGATCACTTCACATGTATGATCTTGCACACATTCCTCAAATAGACCCAAAAACCAACAACGTTTGATTCGTTGTCTCTCAAATCACAGATGGGGATGAATCGTATCACTGCGTTTATGGTACAGTAGCTAGTTGTTGGTTTAGCTGTCCTTGAAATAACCAGGATTACTGGCTGTTTTGAAATAAAGTGAAACCGTTATTTCAGAAAATGGTGAAGGTGTAAAAACAAAAGGCAAACAAAATATTAATATCGGTAGGTATCTACAGATATAGATATACAGCCACTGTATCTACCTACCTTCATGCCTTAACTACCTGTCACTCCAAAAAGCTTGCCCAAGACCACCTATCCACATTGTCTGACCATCAATCCATCCAAGCGTTTTTCATTTCAACTGTGATTGTTACAGTAGGCAATGTCAGCAATTTGCTAAATATATTATTTTTTTATTAGCAAAAAATAATATCTCAAGACTGAAAATGTAATGATAATGTTTTAGGCCGACCAGCCGGTGAAATCATGACATTTCTGAGACCATTCATGTTTCTGGAAGATGTTTCTAAATTTGTATTCTATTCCTAGTTTTGATCACTTCAAATACTCTTTCATCTTAAAATAGCTAATGACCGAAAATAGCCAGTCTAAAAGCTCACAACACGTCGCACTGCGACGTGTTATGAGCTTGTAGATCTGCTATTTTCTGTGCGCAGACACGCTGGCTTCAATGGAATCCAGATGAGTGAAATCAGTTGTGGCGACTGAGAACTTTAATCCATGCGTATTATATTGTGGAGTTTAAAATAGTGTGGTTAATCAGACTAATCAATTTAGACAATTGTCAAAATCTATTCAATTTTCTTTTGCGGCAATTCATTAATACATAATAAATCTTGAAAAATAATATACCGGTATTTAGAAAATGCATGCTTCTTGATTTGGTCTATTTGGAGGACTGTGGTTGGTCATATAATCAAAAGAATAATGGAACATGGAGTTTAAACGGTACAATTCCTTGTAGTCAACCACGAGGCAAAATCAAAGTGTGTGTCACTTGTTATCCCCCTCACCTGCCATCCTCGGTAAGTGTAGCCTGGTATCCATTTGGCAAGGTGAGGAGCACCTCCACGGTGGCACTTAGGACGTTCTCCTTGATGTCTGTGCCTCCTGTCCCTCCCCCATCAGGCACAGCGTTTCTGAAGATGTGTCGTGGGGCCGGTTCAGGGGGTGGAGGGGGGGCTCGTGGCTTCATACTCCTCCTGGGGGGTCCAAGATTGAATTGAAAGGAACATTATTTATTAGGCGATATTGTGTCTGTCGGGCAGAAACCTCTTATCTTAACCCATTCAGGCCTGACGTCGAAACTTTAAAAAAAAAGTTTTCTAAATCATGACAATTTTCTGAAAGATTTGAGGCACATTTTAACGATTTTTCAAAAATAGCAGACCTACAAGTTCATAGCGCGCCACTCGGTGGCGCGCTATGAGCTTGTAGATCTGCTATTTTTCAATAGCTAAATTATAACATAATGTTTAAAACGCTAACGCTAACGTGACATGGATGCGTTCCAGGTCTCAATGGATTAACATATTGTGTTTATTCATGAACTAATTCCCTACTTGATCGTACTACAGTGCCAAACAAAGGTGTTTGTTAAGAGATTATATTAGAAAGTAGATTTGAAATGTTAATAGTAGCATGGACTCCACAGGTTATGCCCTGGCCTATGGCCTATTGGCCTATACTTGTTTTTTTTATTGGAGCAACCACTCCATTACACAGCTATGTGTGTCCCTGGGTCTGTCCCTGGGTCCTGGGTCTCTCTGTCCAAGCAGGAAAATAGCTTGGTTGGTCATTTCTCGACCGTTTCGGACGCGAGGCGGCTCGCCGGAACCGGGCCAGTCTCCTGTGGGTCTGTAACTTCCGTGGACCCCCCGGGGACCCCACATGGAGTTGCACCACTCACTTCACACGGGTGTGATTTTTAAACAACCAATAAATAAATAAATGTTTGTGTGGCCACATACTGTCTGATACTACCAGCTATTGTGTTTACTTCCCTGAAAAAAGTATATAGACTCATAATTGTGGCTTAAAGGAGTAGGTGAATGATTTCCATATTAGTTAACCAGTACAATAGCCTCAACCGTGAGAAAGGTGAAAGCAACTCATTGATTCCAATTAAAAAACGTTTGAATATCAATGCCTGCCCTTTTTGCATTCAGGTTACATAATGAATTCTACAAACAGTATCACCAAGTAAACAATGTTAACATTGTTTACT
Organism: Electrona antarctica; assembly: GCF_951216825.1. Taxonomy (NCBI): domain Eukaryota; kingdom Metazoa; phylum Chordata; class Actinopteri; order Myctophiformes; family Myctophidae; genus Electrona; species Electrona antarctica. The sequence continues at coordinate 25,025,121 of NC_136811.1, forward strand.
TGGTGATACTGTTTCAAGTGAGTCAGACCTGCAACACAGTTTCTCTGTAATTACAATCATTACAACATAATTATTAAACAAGTGTTCACTGAAGATACCTATCTATCAGTGAACATTATTTACTATCATACACATTACAACACACAAGAACAAAAATATGAGGTCACATACAAATAAAAAAATCACACCCGTGTGAAGTGAGTGGTGCAACTCCGGACCGTGGGTGCCGGCCCGGTTCCGGCGAGCCACCCGCGTTCGAAACGGTCGAGAAATAACAGAGTTACTGTGTGGGGGTCCCCAGGGGGTCCCTCTACTGTACTGTACTGTGCTGTCACTGTACTGTAACACCCCAAATCATCACAGTTAATGTGTGTGTGTGTGTGTGTGTGTGTGTGTGTGTGTGTGTGTGTGCGTGCGTGCGTGCGTGCGTGCGTGCGTGCGTGCGTGCGTGCGTGCGTGCGTGCGTGCGTGCGTGCGTGCGTGCGTGCGTGCGTGCGTGTGTTAGGCTGCACAACAGTGACACTTGGTTGTGAAAACCAAGTGTCACCGGACACAGCCAGCCAGGGACACAGGGACACACATATCTGTCTATAGGAGTGGTTGCACCACTCAAATCTGTGTCTCATATGAGGGCTATGGGCAGTTCAGAAACCCGTCTACCAGTGACATCATCGTTAGGCAGATTCATTTTTTAAAACAAGATTTTTACCAGGTGCTTTAGCTGCTGGTCAAACACAGCTCATGAAATGTAGTTATATTAGCGACCTAGCCCTGAAAATCTCATTGGCCTCGTCTGGCTGCCCTCTGGCCAATGGCACAGCAACCAACGGCATGAACACCACAGTCACAACACTACACAACGCGCCTCGTCTCGCTGCCCTCTGGCCAATGGGACAGCAACCAACGGCATGAACACCGCAGTCACAACACTACACAGATTCAACAACCCATCGTCTGCACGCCATGAACAGTGTGGAAATTAAATGACAGGCAAGCATGCATGTGGAAATGAAACGACAGCCATGTGATGTGGACATTCACCAGTTACCACTGTCACAGTTACCACGCGTCACTTTTATTTCTCAACCTGCACAAATGCGTGTTGTTCGTCTATTACATACATGCCTCAGTCATGTGCCGTTTGCGCTATGTGCATACATCCTTGAAACTTCATTTCCGTGTGCATTGTGATGGTAATAATATGTCTATGTCATCATTTCTTGTTTTTAAATATTTAGATTTTTATTATCATGAGAATGATGGCTTCCATTATCGCATTGCAACTTTTCAGAAATAGAAAGCCTTCAGTTTCTATTCGCTTGGATTCCCCATCGATGATGTCACTGGTGGACAGGTTTCTGAACTGCCCACAGCTTTACTATGAGACACAGACCGAGTAGAAAATAATTGTGGCATTTTATCATGGACCAATTATATGAAAGTAGGTTGAAAAGTGGTGAAGTGGTTCTTTAATCATATTACCTGTATTATTCCTTTATGGTTTAATTGAGTGAAATAAGTATTAACAAATCAATAGTACAATTTTCACATTAATTGGTGTAGTTTTTCCCATCAGTGTTTGTTTACAATACGACTAATGAGATTTGGGCATTTAGAGAATCTGTTTGAGAGACAGATTGTGACATCCTCAAAACAACTAATTGACTAAAAAGGATACTGTAAGCTTGCATACTGTGTTAGCCTCACGGAGCCTTCATCTGGCTGCACACAGTGGTATATTAGTATCGCAACGCGAGGCTAATACTGTGTACAGTAGCTTACTAGCTTACATTATAAAGTGGTAAGTTTGAACATACTTAAACAACCACTATCTCATTCACTGCTGTCACAGTACTGTCCATAAAAAAACAAATCTCTTAAGTCAGTGCTCAATCAAAGTGCTCTGTGTCATCTGTACTGATTTGTCAAAACTGTACTTGATTTGACGTTAAACCAACACAATACAGCTTGCAATGATTAATATCTGTTCTATTCTATGTGTGCAGCAATCCAGCACACACCAACCTATCTTCTCTAAATATTAACTTTAGATAATAACATTCCACTCACGTCAATAACAGTCCTTGTTTTGTTGATTAAGTGTTCCAAAAGTGTCATACATCAGTCTGTTTACAGAACCAGGCCAAAGGATTTTCGACTCCAAGCGCATGTGTGTATGTGTCTAGTGCAAAAGACCTGTGCGTAGGTGTTTCGCTTATTCCATTAGCTTGTAGCATATGTTTATTCCATCCTTCAAGACATTTCTGCTTAGTCCAATGAAATGGAGCGCAGAGTGAAGGAGGAATGCCCATGAACATAGCAGAGTTAGTGGACTCTAGCCTGGCTAAAGTTAACAATTAACAACTAAGTCGGATATCAGCTAACTGCAGCACCAACAGTGTCATTGACCCTTTATGCAAAGGAGAAAGTGGCCCCTGTGTGCAGATTATTGTGCCATACTGATAATCACTGTTGGGACATGGATCATATTTCAATTATCATCTAATCAACACAACAGATTTTCTGTGTGGAGTTTGCATGTTCTCCCCGTGTCCCCTAGGTACACAAAAAACATTCAGTAATCCTGGTGGTAATGCTGCCTCCCCCTGGTCAACTGGGGAGCCTGATGGAGGGGAAAGGAACTGGTTGGAATAACATCCACATACCCCCCCCCCCCCCCCCTGTCAGGTGATAAGAATCTGCCTGCTCACTCCTCATGCATTGAAGGAAGCATGAGCTCAGTTCAGGGTTCTCCCCAGGTTGGCAGTGAGAGTAGCACCCAGGATTACAGTTTAGGCAAATGGTACCGGGTGAAAGAAATTGGTTCCAAAATTGTGGGATAAAGAAATGTTAATTAAAAAAACGCAACAGATTATTAATTATCATTTTTGTCTCATTGTAAATCATTATGAATAATCCACCAGTGACATCATTGTTAAGCAGTTTTTTTTATCTGCTTTAATGCTTTAATTTAAACAAGATTCTTTTAAAATATATATTCTGATTTTTATTTACGAGAACCATTTTTGCATTGGAACTTTTCAGGAATAGAAAGCCTGCAGTTAGTAATAGCACCTTGGATTCCCCATCGATGATGTCACTGGTGGACAAGTTTCTGAACTGCCCACAGCCCTCCTATGAGACACAGACTGAGTAGAAATTTTTTTTTGTTATTTTATCATGCTCATTAGTGAGGACCAATTATATGAAGATAGGCTGAAAAGTGGTCCTATTCCTTTCATTATTATTTTGGAAGATGTGCAAAATCCAGGAAGGTGCTACTTATCCAGGGGATAACGTTTGATTAAAAAGAAAAGATAGTGACCATGGTGATTTGTATTTGTATTGTTATGGGAACAAAAATCTGCCTATAATGTTGGTAGGAAAAATGCATAGCAAAAAAAATCACACCTGTCTCTCTCTCTCTCTCTCTCTCTCTGTAATTAGCAGGCAACAGTGCAACACTATCTCTCTCTCTGTTTCTGGCACAACAGCGCCACTTTTGCCCCTACTGGTACTCTAAACATAGGTTAGGACATAGTCACATAGGTTATAGGTTAGGACATAGTCACATAGGTAGGTATGAAAACACTGAAAACACCAGGATGATGGCCAGCAGTGTGCCACAATGCATGTGTTTTCTTTAACCCTTGCTATGTATTAGCCATACAAATAAAGAGTCTCTCAATAGTGGCTTCTACTATTTCTTTTTTAAACAATCTAAGTTTGTTTTTGTACAACTGTGATAAGTTGTAAAGTTGTAATAGATATTTACTCGAATGGCATAACTCTTATTCACTAACTTCATCAAACAAAACATCAGTAAATAAATTCTAATGGAGTAATGTAACAAAGATATGCTGTAGTACTACATACCGTAGTGTGTATACTTTTCATTTGTAAGGTCACCGACTCACCGTTAGTCAGCACTCAGCAAGGATACATGCATTTGTGTGTAGTGGTGTGAGAGAGTTTGTGTTTTTGTCATCATCTCAGTCTCTCATGCACGCACGCACGCACGCACGCACGCACCACACACACACCACACACACAGTACACGTACACACACGACATACAAAGAGTCCTTTACGAAAAGCTTACTCTCCCACAGAGTGGAGTGGGACAGGGTGAGAGCAAACAGAGTGAGAGAAATTGAGAAAGTGTGTGTGTGTGTGTGTGTGTGTGTGTGTGTGTGTGTGTGTGTGTGTGTGTGTGTGTGTGTGTGTGTGTGTGTGTGTGTGTGTGTGTGTGTGTGTGTGTGTGTGTGTGTGTGTGAGAGAGAGAGAGAGAGAGAGCGAGAGAGAGAGAAAATGAAGAGCAGGAAACTCAGATTCTCCGCTGGCTGTAAGAGCTGAGACTCCACAGTGACTGGGTTACAAATGGGCTGACACTGAACCACGTACACACACACACACACACACACACACACACACACACACACACACACACACACACACACACACACACACACACACACACACACACACACACACACACACACACACACACACACACACACACACACACACACACACACACACACACACACACACGCACACACACACACACACACACACGCACACAAGGTTACAAATGGACATTTCAGAACCACACTGTTCTTTCCACTCGACAAAACAGCGGCAACCAAGAGAACTATTATTTTCATATTGGCTTCTCATTGTAACAGAAAAGGTTGCTCATCTAAGCCCTTGAGTGCTCTTCAGAACACCTAAGTTGTCACTTTTTTTATTTTTAAAGCGGTATTGAACTTTGGTAGAACCTTGGGTTGTATATGATGATGATATACTGTATAATTCTACATACTCTTAATCATCTTGCTCTGTTTCTGTCTGTAGGTCTTATGTGTCAACATGTGAAAAGTCTAACTTTCCCCCTGGGAAATAAACCTGTTAAAGAGGACACCAACTACTGGATGTCACCAAACTTTCTACAGTTGAACAAAGACAAGACTCAGATCCTTAGTAAGCGCTAATGGCATGAATGCTGTGATTTTTGTATTTTTTCCAGTTTCTCACGTGTTTAAGAGGTGACAGTACTTCATTAGACCCATTGGTGTGGTTGTTATGTGTAATGATGTTTTCCCTTTGTATTTAGGGTTTCTTCCTGGAGGCTGAAACCTTGACAGTCAAACGTGCCAATGAAAAAAACTGTGATATGACATCACAATATCACCCCCTCCCCTTTATCATACAACAACAGCTGTGGGTGCAGCTTCAGTTCAGGTGGATCACCACCCATCACCACCCTCCAGGCAAACCAGGCATACTTAATAAACTGGTGGGCCACGTGTCCACATATAAACGACATTTTAACAAATACGGTACACTTTCTTGAAAAAAAAAGTCTTCCTTATAATAATACATGATGATCATGTTTTACGGTGGGAAAGGATCACGGCACTCCATCTTTAACCACTTAAACCCCATACATGCCCCCTCCTCTCAACCTACTACCCTTTATTTTTAGTCGGATGACTCATACGGAGAGAGACAGACAGACAGTGACTAAACTGACACATACGGACAGGCAGGAGACGAGACATAATATCGTCGCTGTCAGGTGGAAACTTCTAAAACCGTTACCTTTCAGGACATGGAAAAGAAATTATTAACAAATAATGTTGTTGCGTGCGTGCGTGCGTGCGTGCGTGCATGCGTGCGTGCGTGCGTGCGTGCGTGCGTGCGTACCGGCTTTGCCACCTCAGACTGAGGTGCCCATATATAAATTACATGTTTTGGATAGTGGGCCAACAGTTTTCTTGTTGATTAGATGCAGTGCAAAATTGTGCATCAATTGAATAAGTCCTGTTTTCAAGTAACACTTGTTGAAATTGTTGTGTGAGTCATGTGACTAAGTATAAGTTAGCCTTCAGGGATGCACAAGCCAACTACTCAAACTAATATTAGCACATTAGAGTCCAGTGTTTCCCAAACGTAGGTTTATGACCTTTGGGTCACGTTAATTTGGGTTGTGAGAAGAAGAAGAAAAAACCCATTACATTAAATAAATAAATACATAAATCTGCTTCATTCTTAAGTGATAATGTGATTTTGTAAGATTGGATCCCAGGGAGACACCAGGGAGAAATATTTTACTTTTGGGTTTCAAACTGAAAGTGTTTGGGAATCCCTGGTCTAGTGTATGAAATACTTTGAGGAATTACTCTGCGAGGACAGAAGAGGACAGCATATAACTGTGGAAAGAAACAGTAACTGACTGTCTGCCTGCATTCTTCCTAGCCATGGAAACGCTGCATAAATGTTCCTTCTGTGGAAGGCTCTTAGGAAAATAATGGAATATATTACTGCAGGTTTTCTTTTGGAGAGTGTTCTAT
>NC_136811.1:25036475-25116475 GCF_951216825.1 Electrona antarctica
TAGAAGTGCACATATGCTGCAAATCCCTGAGTTTAAATTTAAATCAGAGGGTCTTATACAGTACAGTAATGACGCAATAAGGGTATTACTTGTTTGTTTTTGTTTTTTACACTTTCAGAGTTAATCACTGTCTTAAGCCCAATAGGCTACTGTAGTTCCCATAGGGTTCTATACCAGGGATCTACGCAGTTTGGTGCTCCTTTTTTTACTGTACAATGTCCTCTTGCAAATAAAACTCACAACACAAGGTGTCACATTGTGAGATTTGATATTTTTTGCAGAATATTTGCCCTCAGAATAAGAGTGCTGGGGGAAAGAAAGCTGAAAAGTTGTATTGCTAGATTAGACATGAAATATCTCACTATCCGTTTCCTCAGCCTTTTCAGGAATAGTTTCAGGGGCTACAGTAATACAACAGTCGTTCTCATTCTCAAAATGGGGTCTGAGGACACCTCAAATATGAAATGTACAAAGAGACCTTTCCCTATCAGCGGTCCTATGTACTGCTACGTACAGCAATGGGAGCGAGAGTAATCCCTATCTTCTGTAATGCCTACATGTCTTCCTCTCACACAAACCCACATTCCATGGTGACTACCATCTGACAGCAGGTTTCCACAAATAGGACTGAGCCGCCCAGACCAGCTGCATAACAAGTGCCCAGACAGATACACTGTACTGTACAGTGCATGCTACATAAAGTCGGTTCAAATGATATGAAATCTGCTGAAACAAACCTACATTTGAAGGTATACTGTATACACAGTATATTTGAAAACTCCTCAAACATCTTGCTAGATATTCAACCCACTAATGATGAATACTATATTAGTAATATTACTATACTGGCAATCATAGCACTTCATAGTGAAGAGAACTTCAAGTCTACTTAGTGCTTCATGTCAGCTATTACTGGACATTCAACAAGTATAGCTTTAAAGATAAAACCTAAACTGTGGATGTATGTGGAACAAAGTTTAACAGCTGCAGCATATTATATTGTACCTACCATAAACTAACACCTCTTTCAACCACATAAAATGAACAAAGGTTAGGCAGGTTTACAGCGACTGAATTTATTTCTAGGACATTCAGTCAATGTGTACTTTGAACAAATATACACTCAGTTGGGCGTTTATAGAGCTCATGGAAGAATTTCATCTACAAACACCCACACTATATTTAAAATGTAGGGATGGGCACTCACCAATAATGCCCACCTTAGAGACTGCCACCACGCTCCATGAGTTAAATACAAATATCACAAAACAAAACAAATTGACATATTTAAAACATCAAAACCTCAATAATCCAGATGTGAGGGTATAATGGTTGTCCTAAAAATGGAATTTGTACACTAAATACAAATAGTCTCTAAGGAAATGGAAAAACAGGAGGGAAGTCCTTTAGTCAGCAGAGTTTAGCTATAGAGCGACCACACAAACCCTGAAAGCCTGTGGTCTGGACCTAAATACAGCAAACATGGAGCAGGGTGTGTCTTTGAAGCACTGGGTGGGAAGGCCGCATCTGTGTCTGTCTCGTAATCTCCCATCATTTGGGACCCCGGCAGGAAAGGGTTGGTGCAGAAGGATAACATTATTTTACAGTAGCCTAATCTCTGAAAGTATTTTAAGAAACTGTATTAGCTAAGCTGACAGATATGTATTCATAATATACTACTAAAACGTTGTATCCACTCACTGGCTAATGGATCTGTTAATTGCCTCCATGTTAACACCCAGGGTCAGGCAAGCATGTATGCAGTTCTTCATGCATATATGCACTTCACGAAGAAGTGATTCAAGGACGAGGCTATCTTGTGCTGTTTTCTGAATGAGGTCACAAGGTTGTTATTTGTTGGTTTAATTTATCTTGTTAGTGTGGACTTGGCCTTCAGCAGAGTTGGTTTCAAACATAGGCAAGGACAGTGCAAAATAAAATGAAACAAATAAAAATAAAAAGCAGATGCATGTAGAAGTAAATAAACTGACATGCCTAACACCAGGTGGATGTTCAACACAAATCAGTATATCAAAGAACTGATTAGGTCTCATTGTATTTGATTAAACACTTTATCGACTGATGTAGAAACATCAGAATCATGAGCAATTTCTGTGACTTGAGAGTGTGAATTCAGGCAGGTGGAGTGAGGATAAATACATTAAAGGCGTCTAAGAGGGCGTTGGTGGATAATCAACCAAGTTCTGGAGCACACGGATACAATCAAGTCCTTTTATGTGGGCAAATAAAACTCACCGCATTTCATCGCTACTGCGTCTTCATTAGAGTCATGAGTCATGAGAACTTGTAAAAAAAAAAGTCTGTAAAGCTCTTTGAAGAATGAAAAAAAAGGAATGCAACATTTCAATGCCAGAGCATCTCCGTTCATTAGGGATGCAATGGACTACATTTAGACTTTAAGATTAACTTGACCTACAAACACCATTTTAAACATTTAAGAAGTGAGTAAGCTTTTGCCTTTTAAATAATCTTTGGAGTATATAATGGCTGGAAGGAAGATGGAAGATGATATACTGTTAGTAGTAAGGCTGTAGTAAGATTATACATTTATACTGTGATTTAGGACTTGGCGATATGGACAATTATTGATATTGACCAATTACTTGTGGGAATGTCTATTGGTGCTTTGTTAAAATATTCACACAATGAGATTTTATATATCAATAATGCCTATATAACAGCTACAGTATGTGGGTAAACTAACATGACTTTACTACAGTAATGTAGACCCAACTTTGAGAACCCCTGCTATACTGCCTTTAAAACCAGAAGAACATTAATAATAATAATAATAATAATAATAATAATAATAATAATAATAATAATAATAATAATAATAATAATAATAATAATAATAATAATATCACAACAATATCCAAAATATGACTCTTTATAAAATGTTTTATGTAATTCTAATGGCTCAGACCATCCATGACATGGCATATTCAATACCAAGAAAATACTTTCTAGACTATATTGACATGATATATTTCTACTAATATTATTTTCACCTTAGTGCAGCTGAGTCTCTCAAATGACTGAAATGAATGGAAAAGCTGCTGTCCTTGACAGTTGGGAGACACGTATCATAACAATGCTAATACACTTATTTAAATATGTGTCAGTCTCGCTAATACGTTTTTGTGTTCCCATACCATTTATTTTATTTGCGTCCATAAAGTAAGCTAATGTGGTTCTTAGCAACTGTTAAGGCAGTTACAATTAACTCAATTAATTGTAATAACATGCAGTGTGTGTGGACTAGTTCTGCCATCAGTGTTGCTGTTGCCTAGTGGAACAAACAGTCATTTTGTCTGAGGTAGCAAACATGCCGGCTGTTGTGTCAGTCCTTAATTACAGTCTGGCAAAACTAAAAGCTAGGAGGTAAGCCTTCACTTAGTCTACTTCTCCAATACTATGCACCCACGCACGCACGCACGCACGCACGCACGCACGCACGCACGCACGCACGCACGCACGCACGCACGCACGCACACACACACACACACACACACACACACACACACACACACACCTTCCAAGATCACACATGTACACAGAAAGATGAATCTACTGGCTGCCAGCTTGGACTTCAAAGAATTTATTATTCAGATACAACTGTGTTTCATTTTCTTTCAAAGTGCCGTCTCTTTTTTGATCCAGCCTGTCGGTCCATCTGTTTTTGTGTGCTTGCCTTGCGTACGCACATGTGCGTGTGTGAGTATTTGCTGTGTGCCTGTGTACATTGTGTGCGTGTGCGTGGGTGTGTGTGTGTGTGTGTGTGTGTGTGTGTGTGTGGGTGTGTGTGTGTGTGTGTGTGTGTGTGTGTGTGTGTGTATGTGTGTGTGTGTGTGTGTGTGTGTGCGTGACCGTGCGTGCATGTGTGAGTGAGTGAGTGAGTGAGTGAGTGAGTGAGTGAGTGAGTGAGTGAGTGAGTGAGTGAGTGAGTGAGTGAGTGTGTGTGTGTGTGTGTGTGCTTATATGAGCTGTGTGTTTCACTGTAAGCAGGCTATGTAATAAAGAAGTGACTCCCTGCTTGATGACGGAAGAGAGAATCCGCAGCACAATGGGAGTTGTCATGGTGATTTATATGGACAGAAATGTCACACACTTACAGGATGAAACACTGCTTTGGCCTCCATGCCAAAGTGACACTGTGGCCAGTCCACTTTGTAATTTATCCTAAAAGCCAGTGGCTGTCTCTATTGCAGTACATCTGGTTAAGAAGAACCTTTCTTCAGCTCCCCCCCCCCCCCCCCCCCCTCTCCTTGACTACTTAATGAAAAGGTCAGAGTGAACAAACCTTAATTCTTCAGCTCACCTACGCATTTGGTTGTAGTAAAAACTTAAATAGAAATGCAATAGATAATGAAAAGGTTAGACAAGAATGAGTAAAGTAAAATACCCTTCATATTTCCCATTGTTTTCCAAAGATCCAGGTTTCTGTTCTCACTGCACTAGTTGCTGTAAGTCAATTTAATTTGCAATGGATGCAAATCCATGCAATTAATAATACAACAATAGTACTCCAATTAAAGTAGCAAAAATATAGCCTATACAGTAACCTCCCAGCCACACGTGTAAATAAAGCATTTCAAACTCCCACTCATCCGACTTCACATGGTACAGCTCTAATGACTCTAGTTGTACCGCACCTGTTCTTTACAACAAATGCTGGGACAAACTTTTAGCAGTATATTCTACACACAGAGAGGTGATATACAGTAGTAACAGTACAATCTCTGGGGAACAACAGACAAAATAATAACGTCCTAAAATAAGGCTCACAAAGTGGGGCAATATACTGGCCTTTATTCAATACTATTGTTCTTACTTCTTTCTCTATTTTGTTTCATTGAGGACTGAATGAAAAACATTTCTGGAAAGAAATATACTGTATAATAATTGTTATGAATGTGATATTAATGGTCCAATGAACAATGCATGTGCTCTCTGTATTTGTACAAGATTCAGCTAAGTAAGCCAGGTTACTGTGCTGCTCTAATGAGGATGTACAACTGACTTATGACAACAATGAGCTTCAGACTAGAGTGACAGACACAGAGAGAGAGAGAAACAGAGAGCTAGAGAGATAGAGACAGACAAGAGAGGGGGGCAGAGAGAGAGTGAAGATTGCAGGGGGAGTGTTCAGCAACTGGTGTCTTTAAATAACTAGTATATTTATCATGTGCTCTCTTGCATGTTGCAGATAGTATGAAAGCAGCAGCCTTTAAGTAGTGCAGATCTATGGCTGGTCAAGGATAAGTGCGTGGGAAAGAGACATGACTTTCTGTAGCACTGTAACATATATAGCCGTATACCATACTACAAAGGATAACTTTGGGTGATCTGTTTACACTTAGACATGAGATGATTTTGTAACTTCTACATTAAAAACATTGGGGTAAAAGAGCAAGTTGTCATTGTTTTAGTGAGTTCACTTCTCATGCCGTTTGCTTGCATATATAGAGGGCAAGTGCATGTCCTGAAAAAGCATCATAATATTGGTGGCTTGATGACCTGTAGGACTACGGACTTACTTTCCATCCATTGTAAACATACAATGATGACCAGATTATAGAACTCTAAATACTGGTCTTCATAACCAACAACATACTACTGTATACTGCAGTTCAAGTACAATAAATCATGTCATGTTATATGTATTGCTAGAGGTTGTATTATACAGTGAAAGTGTTGTTTCCCTCATATCTACTAAGCTACTCTTCTTACGGTCTACAGTTATCACAGAGGATGCAAATAAAAGAAAGGGTGCAAACAAAATGGGTGTCATATCCCTTGCTGAGTCGTCTCCATGCAGGTACAGAATATGGAGTTGCAAAGCCATCTATGCAGTATAAACTCATATCACTCATTGTCACTTTATCCTTTTGTAACTCTTGAGAGTCCATTTGGTTATACACTCTTTGACATGAACACTGGGAATTGTCCTAGCACAATGTGAATCAAGTGATGGGTTAACGGCTAATCAAAGAAGACGGTCCAAATGCAGTTAGCAGCGTGAGCCATGAGCCCCAAACGAAACAAAACAAAAGGCACTTTTGTGGAGAGTAGCCACAGTTGTTGTTGTTGTTGTTATTCAACCAGCAAGTTTAGTAACGGACCAGCCTGTTGGCTAGCTTACCCTCCTAAAATGTTTTTGCTTACTGTGCTCACTGTTTGTGTATGACAAAACTGAGACTGTGTTAGGTCAGTGCAGCACATACAGGTTAACCAATCTGGAATTCTCTCTGTTGTTTGACTCACTGCCTGGACAGAAAATCTGTTTGACTGACCACTGCTGTTAATGTTATTTTTGTGTGTGGACAAATATAGCTATGTATTTGTAAGTACAGATAGGTAGGTAGGTAGGTAGGTAGGTAGGTAGGTAGGTAGGTAGGTAGGTAAGTAAGTAAGTAAGTAAGTAAGTAAGTAAGTAAGTAAGTAAGTAAGTAAATAAATAAATAAATAAACAAACAAACAAACAAACAAACAAACAAACAAAGTGGTAGCCTGACACTCAGGGAATCAGGTTGGCCAACTTGGCCTACAGATAAACTGCAGTACAAGGCACAGCTATTAAAAGTGTAACTTAACTTGTGTTCACTTTGCTTAATGTTTTGTGTACAGCATATTGAATTCCCTTGTTGTTGAAATGTGCCATACTATACAAATAAACTGGCCTTGCCTTTGCAAATGTTATTGTTATTAGGTTATTATTAAGCCTGAATAGTTTTTTTTTTTTTTTTTACGTTTAGAGGGAAAACTTACCCTATGGGAGGTTTGGTGGCCGTGATGGAGACTTCACCGTAGTCCATGGTATGAAAATGAAATGTGGCACTTTGATTACTGTCCAGTGTCCAACTTCAATTCAATATCAAAGATTATATGTTCCTCCTCTCTGGGCTCAAATCCCCCTGGTCTTAAACCCCACGGATATCCATGGTCACCTGCGATCAGCATGGGAAAATGTAATCAAAGATTTGTCATTTGTATGAGGTGGGAAGGTGGGACATTTTAGTCTAATATAGCGTAACGTAATAATAATCCAACAAGTGTGTGTGTGTGTGCAATGCAAGAAGATGACACAGTCAGTCACTGGCTGCCCGCAACAAGTATCCACGTAGCGCGTCACCTTAAAATAATAAGCCTGACCTCGGCTCGATCTCTCCCCTCGCCTCTCCTCTCTCAAAAACATTACATAAATAAATAAACCCCTTGAATGGAATTATTTCCTCCCGCGATGTAAACTTACTTTTGGCTAAAATGTTGCACAGACTCATTCATACACACTTGCTTGCTGTTGTCAACGCAGCCTTTAATATAATCCTTCTTCTCTCTCCTCTGACTGGTTGCCTGGCTGACACTGGAGTGATTCCCCTTGTGCTGCTGCTGCTCTCAGCCCGCCTTCGTCAGCAGCAAAGCGGGCTCACTTTCTTGTCGTACGCCGGTGTCGCGCCCCGAGAATAGCCGATCCACAAGCCCACAACGCGTCGCGACCGCGACGCGTTGTGGGCACTAGTGGGCTTGCGGATCGGCTATTCTCACGCCAATCGTCCCCCCCGCTATCATTTGGGAATTCATTGAAAACAGACTGTTGTCGACACGACGAGGCACCAGCTGGCCACTGTGGCCACCGACTCTGTGTGTGCGTGTGTGTGTGTGTGTGTGTGTGTGTGTGCGTGCGTGTGCGTGTAACTTTTATTATTGTTATTTTTTTAAGCTTTGAAGGGAAATGTATAAGTATTAAGGTGCAATTTGTGAACTTATAGTGCATGTTAGGTTGTTGGCAGGTAGGCTAAATGATTATAATGAAAAACTTTTCAAATAGGCTACATAACATTTCCAAACCAACTCAGAGAGTGCAGTTTTTCACATGACCCAAAGAAAATTGCCAAATCATTCAATTAGTATTATTATTTTAATTAGTCGAAATTCAAACCTTTCTCCCGGCATGCTTTGTAACAACATCCTCCCTCCTGCACAAGTGTATTAATGACACAAGGGGTCACTCTACAACCATGGCATTTAGGCATAGGAGTCAAAAGTAGAATATTTAAGGGACCAAGCAGTCCTGAAAGCCCGTATTGTTTAATTCCTGTGCATTCGATGGGTGGATTCATAATTCCATACTACATCGGGTGTTTTAAAGGACCAAGCAGTACCTTATTGTTTTTGTCTGTTTTTTTCTTCTTCTCCTTCCGCCAAAATAGCAGTTCTGGCTGAACCGTGCAGTCGGTTTTCGCGAAACTCTGCAACATGGTACAGGGCCATGCCAAACGGTGATGATGCGAAGCCCATGACCATTGGCCAAAGGGTGGCACTTCGACACACATATGCGTCTCATTATGCCGAACGAGTATCTTGCTCTTACTTTTGACATCTAACCTCTAGATCACCTGCCATTTTGAATTATATGAAAATCAGTTAAAAGGCATCTCCTCCCAGGATCTTTGATCAAAATGCGCGAAAAGTTCTACACGTGAACTTTGGACCTATACGGACAAGGGAATCTATAGTACTTTCTTTTAAGTGAAAAAAATGAAGGTTTTATGAGCCAATGAAAATTGCTGTTTTGTGAAAATTCTTCTTTTGTCAATAATACATGTACATGCAGCGTCATATGCTTATGAAACTTTACAGTATAGTAGAGGGTCATTCCAAATAGCACTGAAACCAGCCTTACTCCAATTGGCCAAAGGGGAGCGCTATAACAATTTATTTTAAATGAAACCTTTGAACAGGCATAACTCATGCCTCATTTGGCCAAAAGTCATGGCACTTGTTTCCACATGTTCTTTGACTCATGGGGAACACATCTGTCACTTTGACCAGTAGGCTCCGCCCTCAGACATTCCACCATTTTCAGCAGTTTGAAAAATGCTTATACCTGATTTTCTGCCTGGATCTTTGAGCGATTTGCGTGAAACGTTGTACACAAAATCTATGGACCATTATCTGAAATCCCAGTTGAAGATAAGTTTGTATTTGCAAGAATTAACAGAAAACACACTGTACAAATGGATGATGATCCCCAAAACCAGGACACATAATTGTTATCAAAAACACTGAAAGATTAAACTGTTTACAATGGAACAACTTATTGTGTCCAGATAGCTCAGTTGGTAGAGCTCTTGCCTTTGGACCACAAGATCATAGGTTAAAATCTGGGCAGTGTATGACTAGCATGGCTTTGGCTTGAGTGCTGGAAGTCATGGGAATTGATGGTGTGGTGTTAATTGTACTCTAATTACAGCAAATGACAGCTTTAGTAATTGTTCATGCAGTTTTTTTTATGAATACAAAAATGTATACAAAGCCAATCTGTAATGTAATACACTGTCTGGATGTCATCATGAATGGGATTAAAAACGGTAAACGGAGTAGTTTGTAATCAAAACCAGCTGTGTTTGGAGGATGATGCAGCAGTGGGACTCAAATGGGTGAGCTTCATTTTTATTGGCTTTTATTTATGTGGGCCTCGACACGTCATCACGCAGTACGTTTTAGTTTTCAGGAAGTAATTAAAATTCGATCTTTGTGGAATTTTTATGTAAAAATACACAAAAATGAAAAAATTGTCAGGTATGCATTATGATGACCACAGATGTGGTCTAAAAGTGTGAAACAATTATTTTTCATTTCACTACACCTGTGCTGTGTTGCTTCTATTCTATTACAGTGTTCATAGAACAATATCTAAAGAATGCAGTATATGAATGTGGTGAGCCTGAACAGTCTGCCAAACACATAATTAACACCTGTCCGCTGTGCAGACCATCTAAAAAACTATCTATTTTGGGAAATGATACCCAAAACCAGGACACACATGATTGTTATTAAAAACTGGCACTTTTATTTTGGGAGATCTATTTTGGGAGATGATACCCAAAACCAGGACACACATGATTGTTATTAAAACTGTCAGGAGTGAGGTTTAGATTGAACCCAGGATGCAAAGCCACAGTAGACAGAGTAGATTTAAGAATTTAATAACACAAAATAGGCAAATCTTACAGTAACAACCAGGCAGGAGAACAGTAGTCCAAACATGCTAATATACAGAGCAGAATGCAGGCAGAACAGCAGCAGTCCAACAAATACAAGGCTTACTGTGTAGAAATGCAGGCAGTAAAGCAGGATGTCCAAAACCGCAGAGTCCAAGAACAAGCGAGACCAAACACAAGGGTGACAAGGTATAACCTGACAGTGAGTGTGTGAAACGTCCCACCACGCTGGCCGTAACATTTGCTCAGACACTATGACAAATTGTCCATTCATTGCTGCTGTCAAAATCTGCATTTAAGTTCCTTTGTAATTTATCCTGATTTATAATGTTGTGTTTGATGTATTGTTTCTGACTGTATTTGTGTATTGTAACCTCTGGAGGAGACGAGGCGGTCAAGACGTCGTCGAGTGGACGGCCGGAAGGCCGAGACGAGGCAGACAAGACGTTGTCGGGTGGACGGCCGGGAGGCCGAGACGAGACGGTCAAGACGTTGTCGGGTGGATGGCCGAGACGAGGTGGCGATGTCATCCGGTGGACGGCCGGGAGGCCGAGACAAAGCAGCGATGTCATCCGGCGGACGGCCTGGAGGCTCAGGAGACGGGGCTGCAGGAGACGAGGATGCTTCAGACTCCGGAGATGGGACCCCAGAAGACGCTGCAGACTTAGGAGACGAGGACGCTGCAGACTCAGGAGACGGGACCCCAGAGGATGCTGCAGGCAGAGGCGATGCCGGAGGTGCTGCAGGCAGAGGCGAGGTGCTGCAGGCAGAGGCGATGCCGGAGGTGCTGCAGGCAGAGGCGATGCCGGAGGTGCTGCAGGCAGAGGCGATGCCGGTGGTGCTGCAGGCAGAGGCGATGCCGGAGGTGCTGCAGGCAGAGGCGATGCCGGTGGTGCTGCAGGCAGAGGCGATGCCGGAGGTGCTGCAGGCAGAGGCGAGGTGCTGCAGGCAGAGGCGATGCCGGAGGTGCTGCAGGCAGAGGCGATGCCGGAGGTGCTGCAGGCAGAGGCGATGCCGGAGGTGCTGCAGGCAGAGGCGATGCCGGTGGTGCTGCAGGCAGAGGCGATGCCGGAGGTGCTGCAGGCAGAGGCGATGCCGGAGGTGCTGCAGGCAGAGGCGATGCCGGAGGTGCTGCAGGCAGAGGCGATGCCGGAGGTGCTGCAAGCAGAGCTGCAGACGGAGGAGACGGAGCTGCAGGCGGAGGAGACGGAGCTGCAGACGGGACTGCAGACACAGGAGGCGGTGCTGCAGGTGAAACTGCAGACACTGGAGGCGGAACTGCCGACACGGGAGGCAGGCCTGCAGGGGGAGCTGCAGACACTGGTGGTCTCTGGGTAGGAGCTGACAGCAGGCTTGAGATGGCTGGCCGGGTGGGCTTGGTGGCTTGGCGACCCCGAGAGACTTTGCCCCGTTTGTTGGCACTACTGGGACCTCCCAGAGCCAGGCGTGTGCCCAAATAAGGATCCGGGGAATGAAGTGGTTCAGCAAATGATTACATTTTTGCCTTTCTGCCAAAATAGCTAAGCAAGTCAATGTACTCGATATTCTGCTGGTCAGCAACAGCTTTGGTGGGCTGCAGGCTCACCATTCCAAGCCAGTTTGAGAAACTGGCTGGGAAGCACTGGGAAGCGAGCTGGTGGCTAAAAAGTCTTTAAGCCTCCCACGAATAACATCCAGGTGGGGGACAAAATGACTAACCCACGGTCTCTCCTTAAACCACAACTGCTGTGTTTCAATCTCCTCTTGGAGTGCAAAACACTGGTTAGGTGGAGAGGCCATGAGCCGAGCCTACACATTCTCAAAATCTGTAACCCTCCTCTGAAAACACAGTAGCTCTGCTGGGTTCATTATTAATGGTCAGGTTATACTGTCAGGAGTGAGGTTTAGATTTAACCCAGGATGCAAAGCCACAGTAGACAGAGTAGATTTAAGAATTTAATAACAGAAAATAGGCTAATCTTACAGTAACAACCAGGCAGGAGAACAGTAGTCCAAACATGCTAATCTACAGAGCAGAATGCAGGCAGAACAGCAGCAGTCCAACAAATACAAGGCTTACTGTGTAGTAAAGCAGGATGTCCAAAAACAAGGGTGACAAGGTATAACCTGACAGTGTGAAATGAGTCCAGTCTTATAGGAGGTGAGTTGATTGGGGAAATGTTCTCAGGTGTGAAAGGGGCATGGCACTGTTGGGCTGATGAGGGAGTGTGAGCAGGTGTGAGACAAGGATTGAGAGATGGAATGGAATGTGGGAGTGGCTGAAGTTGGGACACGGTCTGTGGACAAACAGACCGTGACAAAAACAGGCACATTTAGCTGTTTACAACTGATTGTGTCCAGATAGCTCAGTTGATAGAGCTCTTGCCTTTGGTCCACAAGGTCATGGGTTCGGATCTGGGCACTGCCAAGTCAGTGTATGAGTCTTCAAGAACCCCCCCAATCAAAACTGACTGCATATTGTTCTTATTACTTATTGCCGTCCTGTTTGGTCCCGCCTTATCGCTGCTTGCAGCTATATTTGTCTTTGAAATTGAAAGTGGAGTGAAAGCCAAGTTACTGCAAATACAAGTAAAGTTAAAGTATACTCAAAAGATGTACAAGACAATTTAAGTATGTAACTCAAGTAAATCTAGTGTGTTTGTGTTTGTGTTTGTGTGTGTGTGTGTGTGTGTGTGTGTGTGTGTGTGTGTGTGTGTGTGTGTGTGTGTGTGTGTGTGTGTGTGTGTGTGTGTGTGTGTGCGTGTGTGTGCGTGCGTGTGTGCGTGCGTGCGTGCATGCGTGCGTGTGCGCGTGCGTGTGCGTGTGCATGTGTATGTGATGAAATGTGCAGTCCACTTTATCATTTCATATGATGAAAGTTTGATGTAACGGAATTTCTTTTGAAATGTATGCGTGTGTGCGTGCATGCACACTTCCGAGTTCAGTTACGTCTCCTTTTTGGCTGCTGAAACCATGACCTATATCACAAAAACATCTGCCTTTTCTTCTCTAAGAACTCCACAAAAACCACCCACATCTCTGCAGTGTGTGTGTGTGTGTGTGTGTGTGTGTGTGTGTGTGTGTGTGTGTGTGTGTGTGTGTGTGTGTGTGTGTGTGTGTGTGTGTGTGTGTGCGCGCGCGTGTGTGCGTGTGTGTGTACTTGTTTGTGGAGTACTCTTGGCTAGCAAGGGGTCCCTGCCCCAAAGCCAACTGAACTCTGCCTGATCTGTTTCCTTATCATTCAGACTTCACTTTGCCAGTTGCTGATTGTTAAGAACTGAATGTGGTATCAATCCCCTTAATTATGCATTCATAAGTTCTACTTCTGTAGAAGTCATCAGTATTGATATCAATTTAAATTGCTATTAGAATTATGCGTGCGTAACGTGCGAGATTGTGTGCACGAGGGCGTGTGTGTGTATGCGTGTTTATGGGGTGGAGTGGAGTTATGAATCCAGCAGTGCTTTCATAGCTTTGGTAAAAGAAAAAGCAGTTTGTCAGTCAATTTCTATAGTATTAGGATGTTGATATTCATTTTGTATTCATCCTTAAGCCCTAACCACACCAAAGGGTCACCATGCAACTGCTTGGGTCCAAAAGGTTGCAAGGAGTTAACGTTAAAACCGTCTTGACCCTTTGGTGTGGTTTGGGCCATTGAATTCCATGCGTTGAATCACTAGGGTCAACGTGGGTCAACGTGCAACAAGACATATCACACCGCAGGGACAACGCTAAAACCGTCTTGACCCTTTGGTGTGGTTAGGGCTTTAGGGCCCCAAAACACACCTTAGAAAGCACAAGTGTCCATTTCAAACAAAAAGTGTTATTTGATTGCATTTTCATCATCATCATCATCATCATCATCATCATCACCTTTATTTATACTCGGAAATACAGTTGAGGGCAAGCCCTCATTTTTAATGTAGCCGAGGTTACAATACACAAATACAGTCAAAAACAATACATCAAACACAACATTATAAATCAGGATAAACTAGAAAAAGTGCCCTTCCAGGCACAGGTCTCCACCAGGAGGATAGGAGTGTGTGTGATGTTTGGCAAAATGTTTAGGAGGATGTTTTTTTTTATTTGTTTTTGCAACAATTTTCTTCATTTTGTGGATTTTGAGGATAGAATTCTGGATGAGCAGGACATGTGCAGCATTTTGTACAAAACGGGCCACTCCTGAAAACTTTGGAAGGCAATGTTAGCCAATCAGTGTACAATCTGAGAAATCCAACAGACTCGTCTTGATCACATGACTACAGAGATCATGTATTTCTGTAGCCTTTGAATGGCAATTGGATGATTTGAGGCATTTTGTTCCAAAAATGTGTTTTGCAAAAATCAACCTGTTGGTGGCACTATAACAGGCCAATGTGAAAAGGGGATATATTCCTCAGCCTAGTAAGAAAATGTGTGAAAGATTTCACGTAAATTGCATGCTGCGTTCATGATTTGAGGCTATTGTTCAAAACGGGGCAATCTTGCAAACTGTGAAAGCCAATTATAGCCAATTAGGATGGAATATGAAATATCAGACAGATCCGACTTGAGCACATGACCATAGAGATACTGTGTAACGTTTTGTGAGATTTTTGGACAGAATCTGGAGGAGTAATATCCAAAAATGTGTTTTACAAAAGTCGGCCTCCTGGTGGCGCTATAAAAGGCAGATGCGGAAAATGCAGGTCAAAGGTTTGTCCTTGGCCTCTAGGGAGTGTGCATGCAACGTTTCACGCAGATTGGTGCAGTTTTAGGTAATAAATGTGAAAAGCTGCCTCATGGTGGCGCTATAACAGGCCGTTCTGGAAAATGTGGGGCAGAGGTTCATCGTTGGCATCCAGGGAGTGTGTGTGCAAAGTTTGGCATCTGCCGGGTTAACGGTGCCGGAGATTAGCTGTACACAGACGGACGGAAGGAAGGACGGACGGACGGACACACACACACACGGACGGACGGACACACACACACACGGACGGAGTGCAAAACATACTCTCTCCCCATGCCTTCGGCCTGGTGGAGACAATTACAAAGGAGCTTAAATGCAGATTTTGACAGCAGCAATGAATGGACAATTTGTCATAGTGTCTGAGCAAATGTTATGTCATGATGATGTACGATAATAAGAACACTTCACACGGTGTGATTTTTACTATTTTGCAAAACATTTTTGATAGTTTAAATAGCAAGCTCACAACATATTGATGTAGATCAGCTAGTTGAGCAATTTTAATATGTTTTTCAAAATAGTAAAAAAGCCAAAGATGTTTAGGGATAAGGCCTTTGACATCATGGTTTTCTCTTCCCTTCTCTTCCCTGTAATGTCTGTGCGAACCCAGGGGTCTGTTGAGGGGTTTCTTTAAAAAATATATAGGCCTATACAAAGTTGGTCACAAAAAATGTATTAATTACTTAAGTAATTAATACATTTTTTGATGTTATTTTAGGAGAGTGACAGTCATAAACGCGAGCGACACAGTTTTATATTGTGTTGTCAATTCTGTTGAGGTTGTCGTTAAGAATCTGCAGCTTGCATTTAATACTCTCCAGGATGCCCTGGTTGAGCTAAGACTCGTTTAAATGCAAGTAAAACTAAATGTATGCTGTTTTCTAGAGCTATGAATATTGACTCGCTCCACGATTGAGAGGGTCTCTGAATATAAATATCTTGGCATCTGGCTTGACGATAAACTTTCTTTTAAATTTCATATTGTTGATCTTGTCTCCAAACTTAGACAAAAACTAGGTTTTCTGTATAGCGATAAATTCTGTTTTCCAAATTCCAGTAAAAAAGCTATTATTGAATTATTTTCTGTCTGGCCCAACCTCGTGGAATGAACTTCAAAATTCCTTAAAACTGAGCTCCCTGCCATCCTTCGGTCAGTTCAAAGGAATGCCCCAGAACATTTTTCACCGTGATTGCTCCTGTTTCAATTGATTTATTGTACTGGTTGTTCTGCATTTAAGTTCCTTTGTAATTTATCCTGATTTATAATGTGTTGATGTATTGTTTTGACTGTATTTGTGAATTGTAACCTCAGCTACATTGAAAATGAGGGCTTGCCCTCAACTGTATTTCCGAGTATAAATAAAGGTGATGATGATGATGATAAATGTATGCCTAGTATAAATGTAAATTAGCCCCAACACACTGAGAGATTAACGTCAAACTCTGAGCTCCTAATCCGAAAATAAAACTATACACAAAACATTGATTGATTGATTGAAAATTTTATTAACAGTTTGCAGAATTACAGTACATTTCAAGCACAAACTCAAACTCAATTCAGATTTTACGGGGGCCAGTTTTGAATTTCAGCCATCCGTAGGTGCCCTTTGAGAGCGGTTTTGAAGGAGTCAAGGGATTCTCATGTCTTAATGACTGTTGGTAGGGCGTTCCACATTTTGGTGGCATAGGAGCGAAAATAATTTAGTCCCTTGTTTGTGCCGAATCTGGGTTGAACATGGTTCGTTGCACTCCCTCTGGTGTTGTGGGTGTGGACTTCGTTAACATTAAGGAAGTATCTACACAGGTACATGGGTATCTTGGTGGAGTATCGAATCTTGTGGACCAGACCCATTGCAAGATGCTGTACTCTGTCGCCGACCCTAAGCCATGCCAGTCTGTCAAAGTGGGCAGGGGTGAGGTGGGTTCGGGGGGTGAGGCCAAGTAGGAGCCTGACCAGTTTGTTTTGGGAGGTCTGGAGCCTAGTTTTAAGGGCCTTTGAGGTGCTGTGGTACCAGGAGGTGCATGCATAGTCAAAGAAGCCTTGTACAAGGGCTCCTGTTAAGGTCTTCAAGGTGTTTTTGTCAACCAGTGAGGAGATCCTGTAAAGGAATCTTGTTCTTTGGTTGACTTTTTTGATTACGTTGGTGGCCATTTTATCACCGGAAAGATTAGCCTCCAGGATGGAACCTAGGTAGGTAATTTCATCTTTACGTGTGATAACATTGTCACCCACTCTAACCAAGAAGCCATTTGCCTTGCTGAGATTACTATTAGATCCAAAGAGAATGGATTCAGTTTTTCCCAGGTGGAAAGATAGTTTGTTATCAGCGAGCCAGGTGCAGATTCTACCGAGTTCAGAGCTGAGGGCATTTTCAACCTGCAGTTTGTCCCTGTCCGAGACCAGCAGTGCCGAGTCATCTGCGAACAGGAACAAGTTGCAGTCACAAGCTGAAGTCATGTCGTTTACATATATTTAGGAACAGTAGAGGCCCTAGTATGCTTTCTTGTGGAACGCCACAGCTCACTGGGAGGGGGGGGGGACAGTGTTCCGTTCACTTCCACCATCTGTTCTCTCCCCTCCAGGTAGGATTGCATCCAGCTCACTGATGTGCTATCGAAACCAATTGCTTTTAGCTTGTTAACCAGTATGGAGTGGTTCACGGTGTCAAAAGCCTTTTGGAGGTCCAGCTTGACCATGCCGCAGTATTTGCCAGCGTCCACCTCTTGTTTGATGTGGTCGCTCAAATAGAGAAGGCATGTGTCAGTGGAGTGGGATGTTCTGAAGCCAGATTGGAACTCGTACAATAATTTATTAGTGGCAAGATACTTTTCAACCTGTTCATAGACTATTTTTTTTATCATTTTCGAGATGGAGCTTAGAATAGAAATAGGGCGGTAGTTGCCGGGGTCTAATTTACTCCCTTTCTTGTGCAGGGGGGTTACTTTGGCCAGTTTGAAATCTAGGGGGACCTGTCCCTGTTTGATGGAGAGGTTTACTATGTGGGTGATGATTGGACCTATAGAGATGGCTGAGTCTCTGAGAAATTTGGAGGGAATATTGTCATGGCCAGTGGCCTTGTGGGGTTGGAGGGCACTCAGTTTCTTAAGTACCTCATCAGTTGTTACCATAACTAATTTAAAATCGTCTTTACAAACACCTAGGTTTCTGTAGAAGGTTTTAATGTGCTCTACACCAAAGAGCCCAGAGTGGGAGGGCAGATTGTTAACCAGCGTTGTTGCTATGTTTGTAAAGAAGATGTTCAAGTAGTTGGCCACATCAAGCTTGTCAGTGATGAGAGTGTTGTTCGCTTTAATGTTTATGTTTGAAAACATGGTTTTCAGTTTCTGACTACAGCCTAGTTGGTTGTTGAGTAGCTTCCAAAGCTCTCGAGGATTGTTTTTGTTTTCCTCAGCTTTATTATTAATAAAGTTACTTTTGGCGGATTTGATCATGGCAGTAACATTATTTCTTAGCCTGTTTCGTTGGGTTTTTAGGTTGTCCAGCTGAGCTTGGAGACCCCTGTTGAAGCGCTTGGCAAGCTTTGACTTGCATTTTAGAAATTCAGAGCATTTGTCTCTGGCATTCGTTGCAGTCATTATGTCCGAATTCATCCATGGCTCCGAGCGGAGCGGGTTTTACGCACGCACGCACGCACGCACGCACGCACACACACACACACACACACACACACACACACACACACACACACACACACACACACACACACACACACACACACACACACACACACACACATACATTGGTGGGGTTCCTGCACGTGTCTGATTGCTGTGCAATGGCAGTAAGTGACCGCCAAGGGGAGCTGTTGTCCAAAATTGATCTCTGTCGCATGAATAGTACTCCATAGTCCCTGCTCCCTCTATTATCCTTTTGATGATGATTTTACGGCCTGTGGCACTAAAACAAATATACCAGTCATGAATTTGCCAGCCCAAATTGGGCTGGGCTGGGGTAACAAAAGGATCTCTGAGGTAGTAAAATTATGCTGCAGGATCATCAACATTCTCTCTTCTCTTCCATCACGGATAGGATATCTCTGCAATCTGCATGGTTCTCTGCCTGCAAACTCGTTACTTAAACTCCACATTTTTCATATAGCCCATAAGTCTTTGCGTTTGTGTGTGCATAAGTTCCTCTTTCTCTTGCTGTGTTGCCAGTTTTGCAAGAGAAACAAGTGGCCAGGTCTATGAAAACAAGCACAAATGAAAATAGCTGATCTACAAGCTCACAGCGACACATTGTGAGGTTGTACATCCGTTATTTAAAAACACATTGAGAATAAATCGAAATATTTTGAATATTTTTTAAACATTTTAATAAAAAAAGGCACAAAATATGTTCAGATGGATGTCTGTGCATGGAATTACATAGTATGCCTATTCATCTGGGTTTCCTTGATGTGAAGAAATGTGGAAGCAAGCCCAAATAAGCAACTACTATACACCAACTAGGCTGTGGTCAGAAACTGACAAGCTTGATGTAGCCAACTACTTAAACATCTTCTTTACAAACATCGCAACAACGCTGGTTAACAAACTGCCCTCCCACTCTGGCCGTTTTGGTGTAGAGCACATCAAAACCTAGGTGTTTGTAAAGATGATTTTAAAATGGCAATGGTAACAACCGAGGAGGTACTTAAAAAACTGAGTGCCCTCCAACCCCACAAGGCCACTGGCCATGACAATATTCCCCCCAAATTTCTCAGAGACTCAGCCATTTCCATAGCTCCAATCATCACCCACATAGTAAACCTCTCCATCAAACAGGGACAGGTCCCCCAATATTTTAAACTGGCCAAAGTAACCCCCCTGCACAAGAAAGGGAGTAAATTAGAACCCGGTAACTACCGCCCTATTTCTATTCTAAGCTCCATCTCGAAAGTGATGGAAAAAATAGTCTATGAACAGGTTGAAAAGTATCTTGCCACTAATAAATTAATGTACAAGTTCCAATCTGGTTTCAGAACATCCCACTCCACTGACACATGCCTCCTCTATTTAAGCGACCACATCAAACACGAGGTGGATGCTGGCAAATACTGCGGCATGGTCATGCTGGACCTCCAAAAGGCTTTTGACACTGTGAACCACTCCATACTGGTTAACAAGCTAAAAGCTATTGGTTTTGATAGCACATCAGTGAGCTGGATGCAATCCTACCTGGAGGGGAGAGAACAGATGGTGGAGGTGAACGGAACACTGCCCCCCCCCCCCCCCCCCCCCCTCCCAGTGAGCTGTGGCGTTCCACAAGGAAGCATACTAGGGCCTTTACTGTTCCTAATATATGTAAACGACATGACATCAGCTTGTGACTGCAACTTGTTCCTGTTCGCAAATGACTCAGCACTGCTGGTCTCGGACAGGAACAAACTGCAGGTTGAAAAGACCCTCAGCTCTGAACTCGGTAGAATCTGCACCTGGCTCGCTGATAACAAACTATCCTTACACCTGGGAAAAACTGAATCCATTCTCTTCGGTTCAAATAGTAATCTCAGCCAGGCAGATGGCTTCTTGGTTAGAGTGGGTGACAATATTATCACACGAAAAGATGAAATTACCTACCTAGGTTCCATCCTGGAGGCTAATCTTTCCGGTGATAAAATGGCCACCAACGTAATCAAAAAAGTCAATCAATGAACAAGATTCCTTTACAGGATCTCCTCACTGGTCAACAAAAACACCTTGAAGACCTTAACAGGAGCCCTTGTACAAGGTTTCTTTGACTATGCATGCACCTCTTGGTACCACAGCACCTCAAAGGCCCTCAAAACAAGGCTCCAGACCTCCCAAAACAAACTGGTCAGGCTCCTACTTGGCCTCACCCCCTGAACCCACCTCACCCCTGCCCACTTTGACAGGCTGGAATGGCTTAGGGTCGACGACAGAGTACAGCATCTTGCAATGGGTCTGGTCCACAAGATTCGATACACCACCAAGATACCCTGTCTAAATACTTCCTTAATGTTAACGAAGTCCACACCCACAACACCAGAGGGAGTGCAACAAACCATGTATGTTGAACAAAGCTAGCGTGTATAGCGTCAAACAAACAACAACTCAGAGCTAGCCGGACACATGACGGAGGAGAAATAAAGAGACTCAGAGAGCACATATGCCTTTGCTTCTTAGACCATGGCTGAGATAGCGAGTGTGTTTATTTCACGTCATTATATACACGTCAACACAATTGACACATCCGGCATCCGGTTTCAGTATAAAAGTATATATAAATATACATACAATGACAATGATATATTTATATACACAGGCAATTAATGATCATTTATAATACATCTCAACACCCCCACTTGATCGTGAATTGGTACACATAAAAAAAATAACCAACCAAAAAAAAAAAAAAGAACCCTTGAAGGAGAAAAAAAAACTTTGGACTGTATGTTACTTTCCAAACATGAAACCCTCAAAATTCTTCAATTGAAACTGTTTGGCTGGTTTTGTCATAACATCGGCAACCATTTGTTCAGTTGGACAATACTCAAGAATCACTTTACCATCATTGACAGTAATGTTGATCTTACAAAGTGGTATCTTATGTCAATATGTTTTGACCTCTGTCTCTGTACAGGATTTTTAGCTAACGCTATTGTACCTTGATTGTCCTCGTAAATCTTTGGCTGCATGTAATGAAATCCATCAATACATTGTAACAATTGAATCAAATACAAACACTCTTGTAGAGTTGCCGCTAAAGCCATGTACTCAGCTTCACAAGTTGAAAGTGCTACGGTGTATTGCTTTTTAGACTAACCGCTAGTGCTACGTCTGTCACTCGCATCTTCTGCCCAGTTTGCATCACTATATGCTATCAACCCTAGTTCCTCACATTTCCTATAGCATAAGGATTTTTCCCTGGTTCCCTTCAGATATCTCAGCACATGTTTCACTGTGATCCACTGCTCTTCTGTTGGTTTAGAAAAATATTGTGAAAGTTTTCCCACTACAAAACTCAGATCTGGCCTGGTACAAGTAGTCAAGTATATTAGACTACCCACAACTTCCCTGTATCTTCTCACATCCCCCAATGACTCACTGCTGTCAGTGTAGTTCAGTTTTGCCTCACAGGGTGTTGTTCTTGGCTTGCAGTCCTGCATGTCAAATCTAGTCAATATTTTGTCAACATATTTCCTTTGTGACATAGTCACACAATGTTCACCTTGTTAAAAATCAATACCAATGAAATGTTTCAATTTGCCTAAGTCTTTCATTCTGAATTTTGCTGTAAGCATCTCTTTGACATCAATCATCACATTGTCATCACTTGCTGCAATTATTATATCATCGACCCAAAATAAAATGAATACCTTTTGATCCTTCATTTCCCTTGTGTAAACACAATAATCAACTGGGTTCTGAATAAATTGATTTTTAGTTAAAAAATCATGCAACATCTTGTTCCAATTTCTCCCCGATTGTTTTAAACCATACAAAGATTTATTTAGTTTACACACCAGCATGTCCCCATTCTCAGATGTAACTTCATATCCCTCTGGTTGTCTCATGTAAATCTCAAAATCTATTGGTGCATGCAAATAGGCCGTTTTGACGTCCATTTGATGTAAGATCATATTCTCTTGTGCTGCCTTTTGCATTAGTACCCTTACACTAGTCTGGTTTGCTGTTGGTGAGAACGTTTCTTCATAATCCACACCTGGTTTTTGATTGAAACCTTTGGCTACATAACGTGCCTTGAATTGTTTAGATTCATCTGCATTTGTTTTTAAAGCATACACCCATCTACCCCCCACTACTTCTTTGCCTTCTGGCAGTTTAGTCAGGGTAAACGTGTCATTTTCCTTTAGTGATTCAATTTCCTCATCCATAGCTCTTGCCCATAACTTAGAGTCAGGTGATGCCATTGCCTGCTTTACTGTGTGTGGCACATCACAAATGACTCTATAACAATAATCAAAGGTTATGTCATCTAGGTCATCAGATTTTACTTGACACTCATAATCCTTTAAATACTGAGGTGGTTTCACTTTTCTTCTGGGATATGTTGCACTCTGGCCACTGTCACCTGCCTGAGCACTGACCAAATCATTCATCTCCCCTGCTTCTTGTTCCTGTGTCTCACTGGTTTGGTCATCTTCACCTGCCTGAACATTTGCCAAATCACTCATTTCAACCACAACCTCTTGTTCTTGTGTCTCGTTAGTTTCCCTATCTTCAGGGAGGTGGTTTACAGTCCTTCCCCCACTGCAATCATCATCCCAATCTGTTTGGGTCTGAACCTCAATGACATTCCTTTGAATGAACTTTACCAATCTGTGCTTAGTTACCTTCCCAGTGTCGGGATAAAACACTAAATAGGCTGGGCTATTTTTATCATAACCTACAAATATCCCTTTTTCACATCGTGAATCCAACTTTTTCTTATTTTGTTTATATGCATAGCATGGGGACCCAAAAGTTCTCATTCTTGAAAGGTTTGGCCTCTTTCCTGTCAGCATGTAATATGGGGTCTGTCCTACACGCTTATTGAAACATCTATTTCGAATAACAGCAGCCGTCATTACCGCATATGTCCACAATTCCCTTGGTAATTTGCACTCAATCAGCATACATCTGGCCATCTCAAACAGCGTTCGCCAATTTCTTTCAGCTGTCCCATTCTGATGGGGTGAGTAAGGAGCTGAGGTCTCATGTCTAATGGAATTTCCGCTTAACAATGCCTGAAAGTGACCAGAAGTATACTCAGTACCATTATCCGAACGAATACACTTAATTTTCTTATAAGGTGAAACATCAGCAATGTACTTCTCTGTAGCTTGGACTGTGTCACTCTTAGATTTCAAGAAATAAACAAAAGTAGCTCCTGAATAGTCGTCAGTAAATGCTAAAGCATATTTGAATCCATCTTTAGCCGTTGGATCAATTGGTCCAGATAAATCAGTGTGTACAAGTTCTAGTGCTGCTTTAGCTCTTTGGTCTGGTTCTCTATTTCGGCTCTGAGCAAATTTACCTTCTATACACACATCACATGACAACTTGGAAATATCAACCTTGCCTTTAATTTCCATACCATCAGTTACATTCTGCAATTTTAACACATCTTCGTAGTTGCAATGTCCCAGAATCCATTGGCTGTTGTTGTTTCTACCACTGGGCTCCATGACCTGTTGAACAAAGCTAGCGTGTATAGCGTCAAACACCTACGGACGGCTGCAATTCGAAACTGGCCCCCGTAAAATCTGAAACGCCCCCCCCCCCCCCTTTTTTTCCCCCTCACTGTAAAGTAAAAATCTTTATTCTAGTTCATTTGATTCATAAATGAATAACTAAGCCTTTGAAATGGCACCTACCTATACCTTTCAGATCGGAATGGAACTGCGAGTAGATACGCAGCATTGGCTGGCAAATTGGCAATCCATGCGTAATGTTCCCAGAATCGTCTAACCCCCGAACATACAAGTTTGTTTGATATTGTTTAATTCGATAAAAATAGAACCATGTACCATACAGCGAATGAAAGCAAGCTTCCTAAGGAATATGGGGATTTTTACATTTTAAAAAACGGTTGAGAAATGAGAGAACCATGAGTGTTTATAATATCAAATATTATAAGAATAATATGAAAGACAAACGGGCTGTGAAGAGCTCACCATCCCGACAAGGAGGAAATATAGCCTATAGTGCATGCACGTATATGCACTGTTGCACACACGCTCTTTATTTGTTTCTAAAAACACCAGTAAAATAACGTTTATTTTATTTTATTTCATTCGAGTCACGACGAAGGAATGAGTTGAAATGCCATACGTGCGCCATGCGTTTTAATACATTAAACTTGATACTTGGGTGGACGGCAGGCCAGACCATGTGAATGGTGAATTATGGAATTGATCCTGACAAGCTGTGTTCTATGATATATCTGCTTTTGTCCCATCATCACCTCATTATGAAGCTGCAAAGATTTGGGCCCAAACATGATGTGATGTGACTCCACCGTTGTCCCTTTGCATCTATAGTCATCATTTCCTTCATGCACTCATTTCTGAATTCTAATTCTCTTTATTCTCACCAGCTGGGTTTCTACGGCGAGACCTTGTTTGTGACCTTGATGAGTGTGGACCACTACATGGCCATCGTTCATGCTGTGGCAGCCATGAGGGCCAGAACACTTTGCTACGGAGCTGTGGCAAGTGTTACTATTTGGGTCATATCAATTATATTGATCTGCAAAAAATCCTCAAGTGGTAGGCTATTTGCTGCCATGGAGCCAGAGGACGACAATGAAGAGATAGGTCCATGACCATGACATGCCAGTCATGGTCATGTGTGTACCCACATGAGACAGCAACGCAGTGGAAGATGTTCCAAAACTTTGGAGAGAACATAGTGGCTCTTTGTGTGCCTTCCTATCATGACCTTCTGCTATATGAGAATCATTGTTGTGCTGCAGAAGTCCAGGAATTCAAAGAAAAACCAGAGCCTTGAAACTAAATAACTAATATTCACCATTGTTTGTGTGTTCATTGTCTAATGGATGCCTTACGATGTCATAGTCTTCCTTCAGACTCTACAGCTGTTTGATATCCTAAATAACTGCCAGACCTCAAATATGATCAACTCTGCATTGAGTGTGACAGAGTCCATATTTGCACTGGCTCATTACTGTGCAAATCCAATAACTTTCAATATAGGGGAGACGTTTAGAAAGTCCCTCACGGGTGTGTTGTATAGATACAAACTGTTCAAGCAGTTCAGCAGGCAGGATGTATAACCAACAGAGGGTCAGATAATGAAACCTCCAATACACCCATGAGTTGATGTGTGATAGTATTACCTTGAGTACTGAACATTTATTTGTACACGGTTTGTGAACCGTTTTTTAATATTTCTGCATCAATATTCTTGTCAAACCAACCTAGTTGGTTTGACTGCTTGACTGGGTCAAAACCAAGTCCAGCCCATTTGACCCAGACCAGCCCACCACAACCGGCACACAGATAGCAGATACTCAACCGCCCCACTCCAACACTGTAAATGACACATCTGTTCTGTATTTCATTATCACAACGAGGAAGGCTTGTGGTTTGGCCATGCCTATATGTGAATAAATCTACCTGCGAAGGACATTTCTGTGTGTGAGTGCTGGCGAGACACCTTTTTGTGTTCAGGGTCAAAGTGATCCGTTCACTTCAAATCAAGCCAAACAGATTTATTGAAACTGAACTGAATTTATGTCATGTCTAGAATAGTTAAGCCCAGTCCACACTAATGATTTGCAACAAGTTGCAACTGCAATTGCAACAGAAT
This sequence comes from Electrona antarctica, assembly GCF_951216825.1. Classification (NCBI taxonomy): domain Eukaryota; kingdom Metazoa; phylum Chordata; class Actinopteri; order Myctophiformes; family Myctophidae; genus Electrona; species Electrona antarctica. The sequence continues at coordinate 25,062,516 of NC_136811.1, forward strand.
CCGCAAAAGGGCCTGCGATGGGTCAATTCCACTGCAACTGGTTGCAAGTTGCAACATTAAATAAATGGGCAAGGCCTGAAAGGTTTATTACAGTAACACTGGACCAACCGACCAATAGGAAGTGGTCAACTGGTCCTAGTCCTACTAACAACTTCTCACACAATGACATGTACCATAAACACAATAACTTGACAGAGAAATGATGGACACTATTCACGGCAGCAGGTGAGTCTTTTTGCTATTGTCTGACTTAAGAAAAGACTGCAGGACACATTGATACAATCAAATCAAACATAAGAAAATATATGTTTTGCCTCTGTATAATTATATGCAGTATTTTTTCCATGATGAATGTCAGATGAAACCGGTCACAGGAATCTGTGAATAAAAAGCAGACCAAAAAAGCACACCATCCTCAATTTCTCCCATGTTAAACACTACTACAGATTGCAATATTTGACTTTCATTTTTAAACAGTGTGTGCATCCAGCCCCCTGAAAAACATACCCCTTAAAGGAGAATTCCATGCTAGAAGGCTTTTTTACCTTTCTTACCTTTCTTTGTACGTGCAAAAACTCCTTATTGGCTATTTCCCCTACCATAAGCCCTCAATGAATTGCATTGAATTGAATGGGGCTATGGGGTGTTGTGCTAATTCGCTTATTTCCATCGAAATAAGTAGTAAAGTGTGCCGCTTGGGATATTATTTACATTATGAAGAGAGGATATATACAAAAAAAATTCTTTTTTGAGCGATGGAAATAAGCGAATAAGCGAACACCCCATAGCCCCATTCAATTCCCATTCAATTCAATGCAATTAATTTATGGCTTATGGTAGAGGAAATAGCCAATAAGGAGCTTTTGCACAAAATAACACCTGGACCTCTTTGGTGGGGACGTAACAACTACAAAGAAAGGTAAGAAAGCCTTTTAGTATGGAATTCTCCTTTAAGGTATGTTCATGGGTCAGTGTGACCTGGTGTTTTAACAGAAACATACATAAGTTGTCAGAAACCAAAAACATTCTAATAATCATTAGTTTGTATATTCTCATTAATAACACTTTTACCATGCAATCAATATTTAGTGTAATAGTGTTATTCACCTCTCACTGATCAGGGCTACATTATGTTAATTAACCTATTCACATGTTTCTCAAAATGTTCTGTAGCCTACATGATGTTTTCTGGACTTTGACAAAGCTATACACAATGCATTAGTTTTAACGTTATACAACACATATGCACACACACACACACATACACACACACACACTCACATACACACGCACGCACATACACAGTAATGTTAAATAGAGATGAGATTGATGAAAAGAAAAGGTTGCACTCACATTTTCTGAATTTACTCGTTGGGATGAAATCGGTCCCATTATGATTATTATTATTATTACGTCCTTTCCTTTTGAAAATGCACCTAATCGCTACTCTTATCCCTCTTTCTTTCTTTCTTTCTTTCTTTCTTTCTTTCTCTCTCTCTCTCTCTCTCTCTCTCTCTCTCTCTCTCTCTCTCTCTCTCTCTCTCCCAGCTTACCACCTGACTTTGAATACCCCACTGGAGACTATGGGATTTGTGAATACGATCGTCATGGGGCCTACTTTCTCCCACTGCTCTATTCAATCTTCTTCACCGTGGGTCTTCTAGGGAATGTGCTTGTCCTCTGGGTCATCATCTTTGGGGTGCGTCTCCGTAGCATGACAGATGTTTGCCTCCTCAACCTGGCCTTTGCTGACCTTCTGCTAGTATGCTCCCTTCCCTTCCTAGCCCACCAAGCCTGGGACCAGTGGCAGTTTGGAGATGGTATGTGCAAGGTGGTCCTCGGTGCATACCATATTGGCTTTAACTGCGGGATCTTTTTCGTCACCCTGATGAGCATTGACCGGTACCTGGCTATAGTGCTGGCAATTTCTGCACTAAAAACACGAACACGCACCTTTGGAATGATTGCAGCTGCTGTTACGTGGGTTGCTGGATTTTTCGCCTCGTTTCCAGATCTAGCCTTTCTTCAGGTTCAGGGAGAACAGGCTGCTCATTTAAATGGAAGTGATATTTCAATCTGTGATACCTTTTACCATGACACTGCAGAGAATACCCCAGAGGACAGGCACTACTGGACTATCTTCGGCCTTTTCAAAATGAACATTCTTGGCTTGCTGATTCCGATGGTCATCATGTGTTTCTGCTACAGCCAGATCATTTGGAGGCTCCTGCACACCCCATCATCCAAGAAACATGCCATCCGCCTGGTTCTTGTAGTTGTAGCCGTGTTTTTCTGTTGCTGGATGCCCTACAACGTTGCTTCTTTCTTCAAAGCTTTGGAGTTACTGGAACCGACGGTGGTGGGCTTTGATGAAGAATCAGATGCAAAATGTGAAAGAAGCAATGCAATCAAATTAGCTTTACAAGTCACAGAGGCCATTGCTTACTCTCACAGCTGTATCAATCCCATCCTGTATGTTTTTGTAGGAGTGAAGTTCAGGAGGAACCTGCTGAGGTTGATGAACAGGGCTCCATGTAGGCTGTGTAAGGTTTTGAAGACCCTCATCCCTGAGGACAGAGTCACGGGGTCTGCTTATTCTCAGACCACCAGTGTAGATGAAAGGTCTGTACGAAGACACAGTGTAAGTGTTGAGTTGTGTAGTATGTAGTGATATTACCGTATATGCACTCACCACATTAACTCTGGTGTCCCTAATTTGGGGAGAAACTATTTTTACCCTTCAACCAATAAATAAATTCAAAATTCAAATCTTAAAAAAGGGTATAGATAGCTGGATAGAGCATGGCACAGGTCACAGGATAGAGAGCTCCTGCAGAGGTTGTTTCTTTGTAGAGAGCACTTTTTCAAGGTTCAATGTTGTACTTGTTACATCTTGTGTACAGGTACATAAAGAGTAAAACTCATTTTAGTTTGGCTTCCTTCAGACAATGCAGCAACATAGAACTGTTTTACTTCAAATGACATCCTGCTAGTGTAATAAGAAATAAGAAATATGAAAAATATATATAATAAGAAATATGTATTTATGTATGCATGTGATTACTGTACCTTTATTGCAAGTATACAAGTACTATAGTAGTTAAGTTAAGCTAAATGCCTGAAATTAGTAAATTGATTTTGATTCCATATACTGCATGCTTATGAAAGCTTTACAAGGAGCTACAGTACAGTAGACTATGTTCATTATATATTTGACATTTTCTTGTATGAATTATGATTATGCCTTTTAAAATAATAAAAAGCAACAGCACCTTCCTGTTGCTTCCAACCACCTTTTTGTTCCATCAATGCAAGACATGACCTTTCAGAGTTGGCATGGAAAGGGCATCAAATGGTTTAAAGACCTGTTTATAGAGGGGAGCTTTGCATCCTTTGATCAAATTTCAAAGAAATATAGTCTACCTAGACCACACTTCTACAGATTTTTGCAGGCCCGACATGTGAGCTCTATACTACCTGACTTCCCTAATAAGCCTAATGCTAACCCTATTGATGAATTTCTGTCTTTTGACCCGACGATTAAGGGTGCCATTTCAATATTATATGATATCATTTCAAATTCGAGGCCAGCGCCCTTAGATAAGATAAAGGCCGACTGGGAACATGATCTGGGCCTCACACTGTCTGATGAAGTTTGGGATTCTGTTTTTTCTTCTATACATAAGTCTTCTCTTTGTGCACGACATTGCTTAGTGCAGTTTAAAATAGTCCATAGAGCTCATATGTCTAAGGCTAGACTGGCTAGTATTTATCCTGACGTAACTCCTACCTGTGACAAGTGCAAGAGCGGTGATGCAACTTTGATCCATCACAGTATTGGATGTGTCCTAAATTACAACCATTTTGGGGGAATGTGTTCGATACTCTATCCAACATTCTACATCAAAATCTAGACCCAGATCCCTTAGTGGCTCTCCTTGGCACTGCTGGAAGGGATGACCTTCCTCTAACACGCATAGAGTGTCGTATGGTCGACTTTGCCTTGTTGCTCGCTAGGCGTGACATTCTGCTCAAATGGAAGGATGCTGCCCCGCCCGTGCTCCGTCAGTGGCTTCGTGATATAATGTCCTGTCTCGAGTTGGAGATGTTAAGGTTTTCAATTGCCGGCTCTGAAAAAAAGTTTTACAAGACCTGGGGCCCGTTTATGACATTCTACCACAACACACAAACTGCATAGTGTGCCGTGCCTATGCCTCGGCCAACGCCAAACCACAGCTGAAACAAAATCTGCTCTGTTATGAAAAATCTGCATTTTTATTTTATTATATTTTTAATTTTTGTAATTATTTATGCATGTATGTTGTGTATGTGTGTATATATATATATTTATTTTATTTCCTCCAGACTGTTTTTCCGACTATCCTTGGGATTGTGGGTGGGGGGAGGGTGGGATAGGGGATTGAGTTTTATTTTTATATTTTATATGTCTGTTTAATACTTGCCCCTGGGCTACTGTCAAAAACCTGAATAAAAAGATTTTGAAAAGAAAGAAAAAGCAACAGCACCTAACACTGTGTTTCTTGTTTTAGCTTAACCACCACTTATAAAGTGGAAGGAAGTGTTATGTGTGTGTGTGTGTGTGTGTGTGTGTGTGTGTGTGTGTGTGTGTGTGTGTGTGTGTGTGTGTGTGTGTGTGTGTGTGTGTGTGTGTGTGTGTGTGTGTGCGCGCGCGCGTGCGTGCGTGCTTGCGTGCGTGCGTGCGTGTGTGTGTAGGTACAAATGCATGTGTGTGGGGGTTTATTTGCACATATTGCAAATGCATTTTTGCGTGTCCACTTTGCAACCTCTGCAAATGTATTTTTGCAGATCGAGTGCAATCCCTTTGTGCATATTTCTTATGTAAATATGTATTCATTTATACATTGATGATGTCACAAACGTTCACAGTAGGCCTACCTCTTTTGGCTTCCAGTTAGTGTTTTAAATGCATTCAGTGTCCCTATATATAGATCAGCCCAGGAAGGGTGTTGTGGAGGGGGTGGTTAACAAAATGACAACTTCACTTCTCGTGACAATCAAAAACACGAGATGTTACAGAGCACAACTGAACTGGATATGATATAGAAACATTTAAAAACAATTCCAATGAACAATTAAAAAAAAAGAAAAGAAAAGAAGACATTTGTTTTGGTACCTTGACCAAGCACAGTAAATGATGGAGAACGCCACAAGCTATTTTATCAGCACTGTCAGGTGAGAATTCTTCCTATAATTTGACATAAAAGTCAGCATGCAATCACCCATTTTTTACATTTTGTTTTTAACCCATTTAGAACTGGAACACCTATATATTTCCAGCCGGGAACACCTCTTTGTGAATAGTTGTTGTTATACAGTATACAGTACAAATTAAACTTAGGTCAGGATTTAGAAGGCGTTTTTAGAATTGGCCTCAGGTCTAAATGGGGTGATGACAGAGATGAGACACATTTCCTGTGAGGTTTTAACTGACCCAATCACTTAATATAGCAACCGTGACGAAATAGTTATTGGACCCAAGGAAGAACTTTAAAAGTCAGCGCTCAGCACACAGGGCCTTCGTCCCACTCCTTCCACCAAACGCTCCCCGCTGACAGGTGCATGCCAATATCACCTTCCTCGCCTGGCTTTCCTCCCCCGAACAAAGACAATAAGTGTTTGCATAGACGCCTGACAAATGGATTCAAACCCACAACCTCAGTCGTGGTGGGCAGGGACTTTTACCACTGTGCCACCAGAGCGCTAGTCATGCTATATTACCGTATATGTTTTTTTCGTTTTTTTACTGATGTAATACTGATGTAATTTTTCTCATTACTAATCCCTATTCTTATCATGCAATTTCTCTCTCAGCTCAACTGCTCCTTCAGACATCTATGCAGACACAACAGAGTATAATTATGTGGACTATGATGATGAAGACTACGGGAGGTGTGTATACGGACGTCATGGGGCCTACTTTCTCCCACTGCTCTATTCAATCTTCTTCACCGTGGGTCTTCTAGGGAATGTGCTTGTCCTCTGGGTCATCATCTTTGGGGTGCGTCTCCGTAGCATGACAGATGTGTGCCTCCTCAACCTGGCCTTTGCTGACCTTCTGCTAGTATGCTCCCTTCCCTTCCTAGCCCACCAAGCCTGGGACCAGTGGCAGTTTGGAGATGGTATGTGCAAGGTGGTCCTCGGTGCATACCATATTGGCTTTTACGGCGGGATCTTTTTCGTCACCCTGATGAGCATTGACCGGTACCTGGCTATAGTGCTGGCAATTTATGCACTAAAAACACGAACACGTGCCTTTGGAATGATTGCAGCTGCTGTTACGTGGGTTGCTGGATTTTTCGCCTCGTTTCCAGACCTAGTCTTTCTTCAGGTTCAGGTACAAAATGGAAGTGGTATTTCAATCTGTGGTACCTTTTACCATGACACTGCAGACAATGCTACTATGCTACTAACGGACATGCACTACTGGACTATCTTCAGCCTTTTCAAAATGAACATTCTTGGCTTGCTGATTCCGATGGTCATCATGTGTTTCTGCTACAGCCAGATCATTTGGAGGCTCCTGCACACCCCATCATCCAAGAAACATGCCATCCGCCTGGTTCTTGTAGTTGTAGCCGTGTTTTTCTGCTGTTGGATGCCCTACAACGTTGCTTCTTTCTTCAAAGCTTTGGAGTTACTGGAACCGACGGCGGAGGGCTTTGATGACGAATCAGATGCAAAATGTGAAAGCAGCAAGTCAATCAAATTAGCTTTACAAGTCACAGAGGCCATTGCTTACTCTCACGGCTGTATCAATCCCATCCTGTATGTTTTTGTAGGAGTGAAGTTCAGGAGGAACCTGCTGAGGTTGATGAACATGGCTCCATGTAGGCTGTGTAAGGTTTTGAAGACCCTCATCCCTGAGGACAGAGTCACGGGGTCTGCTTATTCTCAGACCACCAGTGTAGATGAAAGGTCTGTACGAGTGTACAGTGTACGGGTTAATTGAGTTGTGTAGTACAGTGGTTCCCAAAGTGGGGACTAGGGCTTTAAGCAACTAGTGGATATTCAACTAGTCGACTAGTAAATCCACTATGACCTTGTTGGTACTAGTTGACTAGTTGATAAATAAAAAAAACCTAGAGGTCCTTGAGAGAGTTATAGACAAATTCAGAAACGGGTCTCATGGTCGCAGCTTACGTATTTCCTGTAGGCGGAGCCGATATATCTGCGGGATAAACCCGCACCTCTTCTACTACAGTGAACTGTAGAGTGACTGATGTTAGTCTGCCTCAAAACGTTACTCTTTTACCTGCTTTTTACTAACACTAACATTACAAAGATGCCCAGAACATCGGGATGAACCTACAGTCTATGGGATGAACCTGTGTAGTTTATGGCTGCTCCAACAGTAGTGGCAGCATTAAAAAAGAAAAAGAAAACGGAATATATCTACAGCAGCCTTGTGCTCATAAAACAGAAAGATTGGGTATTGGGTAAGACTGATGTTATGTATCTTTCAGGGCCTTTCACTGCTTCGTCTCAACCATTACTCTATGGCTCTGGTCTCAGCCACCACGGTGGATATTTTGACATTTCTTTTTTTTTATGTTGCCACTACTGTTGGAGCAGCCATAAACTACACAGGTTCATCCCGATGTTCTGGGCATCTTTGTAATGTTAGTGTTAGTAAAAAGCAGGTAAAAGAGTAACGTTTGAGGCAGACTGTGCATCAGTCACTCTACCATTCACCTTAGTAGAAGAGGTGCGGGTTTACCCCGCAGCTATGTCGGCTCCGCCTACAGGAAATACGTAAGCTGCAACAATGAGACCCCTTTCTGAATTCGTCTATAGGGGATCTCCATGCAGCTACGTGATAATTAAGAACCAAATGGACCTTTATGGGTCTGTAACTCAGAGAGTGTACAAAATGGAACCAAATGCTAATGGGACCATTTGGTTCCATTTGTACACTCTCAGAGTTAAATTAACTTTGATTTTACAATATACATTGGGGTCCCAGAGATATACATGACATTAGTCTAATTCAGGTCAAACCTGGGGTCCTTGAAATGAAAATGGTTGAAAATCACTGCTAGAGCCGTACAAATCTTCTCTTATGGGGGCCCTTGGCATATATTTTCTAATGGGGGTCCGCAGGCTAATGAGTGTCAATTTGGGGGTCCTTCACTTTTTCTTTTTTTCAATTTACGTTTTATTGAATTTTAATCAAACATACATGACAACGAAACGACTGACAATTGACAATACATACAACCGAAAACAAAACAAGACAATATACGAACAATACACACAAGGGGAGATGTCTGCCTCTCTTCTCGATCGATGATCATTCATAATACATAAGTACCTCAAACAGGTGCATATACAGGTTAAACAGGTCTAACTGAAACTATACAAAATCAGGTCTTATGGTAGAAACATGAGCAACCCATCTAAACCAGTTATCTGTGAAGACTTCAACCTGACCTCTGAAGCTGAATGTAATTCTCTCCATAATAAATATACTATAGATTAAATCAATCCATTCATTTATAGTTGGTATTACATTTGTAAGCCACTTTTTTGTTAAGGCTTTTTTGGATGCCACCAGCAATACCCTCAATAGATACTGATCCTGCTTTACAAATTGAAGTCCCTCCAGATCTGCAAGATACATGGTTTTAAAATCAAAAGGAATGTCAACCCCAAAAACTGCCTCCAGGACACTGTGGACACTTCTCCAAAATGGAACCACAGAAGGGCAACTCCAGAACACATGAAAATTTTGCCAATGTCTCCCCACAGAGTCTCCAACAGTCCGACTGATACGTGTAATGTCTTTTCTGGGCTGGAGTGCAAAAGAAACGACTCACATTTTTCCAGCTGAATTCTCTCCATGTGGGGGAACTACTCATTTTCCACTGATGTTTACATATTCTTTCCCATTCTTCTGCTGATATAGTAAGGTTGCCCTCTGCTTCCCATCTTGCTTTAATATTCAGAGTATTATCTCCTTTCATGTTTTGAAGCACTACATATACATTTGAAACTATCTTTTGATAAGTAGAGCCTGCATACGCATTTTGGAAAATCTTAATGATCTCTACTCCTGTTGCATCTTCTCTTCTTAATAGCCTTCTATTTATAAAGTCTCTGATTTGTAGGTACCTAAAAAGGTCCTGATTCTGTAAATTAAATTTGTCTTTCAGGTCCTGGAAGCTCATCACATTACCCTGTTTTAAAAGAGTACAATATGCAGAGAGGCCATTCCCAATCCAACCTCTAAACCTCATGTCATGTGTACTAGGTCTGAAGTCTGAATCATATGCAAACCATTTGAGAATTCCAATCTTGTCCTTCAGTTTATATCTCCTAATTATTTCACACCACACCTTCAATGAACCTGTTATCATCACATTCTGAGGATCCGACAAGTGTTTGACCAAGGATGGGTCTCCCACCAACATGTTAATAGGTAGACCCCTTCCCATTGAACCCTCTATATCTTTCCATCTTGATTTGTAACTTGGTTTACACCATCCAATCAATGGTCGGATTTGAGCTGCTCTATAATAATCTCTCAAACATGGAAGGGCCAATCCCCCTCTTTCCTTTGGTAGTTGTAATGTCTTGAGCCTCACTCTAGGTTTTTTCCCTGCCCAAATAAATCTGGATATAACTTTATCCCAGTCAGAGAAGAACTGTTCTGGTTTTGAGATAGGGACTGACAAAAACAAATATAAAAGCCTTGGTAATACATTCATCTTTACAGATTCTATGCGTGAACTCAGATTTAAATATGGAATTAAATTCCATCTATCAATATCAGCCATTATACCCCTCCTGAGAGGGTCATAATTTAACTCTTCTAATTTGGATAAATCTGTCGGTAATAGAATACCTAGATATTTCACAGATAGTTTGTCCCACCGAATTTTGTACCTAGAGCGAAGACAGTGAGGGGGATTGTAATACATGTTGAGAGCTTGTGTTTTTTGTTCATTTATTTTATAGCCTGAGTATGATCCATATTCTTCCAACACAGACATCAGCGCAGGCAATGACTCCGTTGGGCTCGAAAGATACACAAGAATATCATCCGCGAAAAGGGCCAATTTTTGTTCACCTGCTGGCATTAGTATACCTTTAATTGAATTATTCTGTCTGATCCATTGCGCCAAAGGTTCAATAAAAATTGCGAACAATATTGGTCCTTCACTTTTTCAAGGTTCAAGGTTGTACTTTATTGTTACATCTTGTGTACAGGTACATAAAAGTAAAGCTCATTTTAGTTTGGCTTCCTTCATACAATGCAGCAACATAGAACTGTTTTACTTCAAATTACATCCTGCTAGTGAGAATAAGAAACATGTATTTATGTTATGTATGCATGTGATTACTGTACCTTGCTTATTGCAAGTAAGTAGACCTACTAGTAGTTTAGATAAGCTAAATGTCTGAAATTAGTCAATTGTTTTTTGATTCAATACTGCATGCTTAAGACAGCTTTACAAGGAGCTACAGTACAGTAGACTGTATTTGTTCATTGTAAAATATAATAAAAAGCAACAGCACCTAGCACTGTGTTTCTTGTTTTACCTTAACCACCACTTAAAAAGCGGAAGGAAGTGTTTGTGTATAGAGTGAAGTATGTGTGTGGTGTGAAGTGTGTGTGTGTGTGTGTTGTGTGTGTGTGTGTGTGTGTGTGTGTGTGTGTGTGTGTGTGTGTGTGTGTGTGTGTGTGTGTGTGTGTGTGTGTGTGCGTGTGTGCGTGCGTGCGTGCGTGCGTGCGTGCGTGCGTCTGTTTCTGCAAGGCTCCATTGTGGGACCTCTTCTGTTCAATATCTACATGGCTCAGATTATGGACAACATAAATGCTACCATAGTTATTCAGATGACACAAAGATTTACACAATGTATCACTGAGGGAGGGGACCAACTGTATATGTTCCAATACAAACACTGAGTAAATGCGTTGACCAAATCAATCATTCAATGTTAAAGACGACAAAAAGAGAAATATTAAATATTTCATGATGTGGTTCTGGAGGCGTAGGACCCAAGGAAGAACTTTAGAAGTCAGCGCTCAGCTTCAGTCAGTATCCGATAATGTGCAACACCACAACCCAAGCCAAAACCTTTGTTAGAGTAATAGACTCAGACCTGAATTTTAACAACCACATTAACACAATTACAAAGTCATCCTATACTGTCACCTTAACATATCAAGAATTAAAGGACTTTAAAATATCTCAGCAAGATTTAGAAAGACTCCTTGCAGATCATCTTCACTAGACTTGACTACTGTAAATTCAAATCTTAAAAAAGGGTAGATAGATAGCTGGATAGAGGATGGCACAGGTCACAGGATAGAGAGCTCTTGCAGAGGTTGTTTCTTTGTAGAGAGCACTTTTTCAAGGTTCAAGGTTGTACTTTATTGTTACATCTTGTGTACAGGTACATAAAAGTAAAGCTCATTTTAGTTTGGCTTCCTTCATACAATGCAGCAACATAGAACTGTTTTACTTCAAATTACATCCTGCTAGTGAGAATAAGAAACATGTATTTATGTTATGTATGCATGTGATTACTGTACCTTGCTTATTGCAAGTAAGTAGACCTACTAGTAGTTTAGATAAGCTAAATGTCTGAAATTAGTCAATTGTTTTTTGATTCAATACTGCATGCTTAAGACAGCTTTACAAGGAGCTACAGTACAGTAGACTGTATTTGTTCATTGTAAAATATAATAAAAAGCAACAGCACCTAGCACTGTGTTTCTTGTTTTACCTTAACCACCACTTAAAAAGCGGAAGGAAGTGTTTGTGTATAAAGTGAAGTATGTGTGTGGTGTGAAGTGTGTGTGTGTGTGTGTGTGCGTGTGTGCGTGTGTGTGTGCGTGCGTGCGTGCGTGCGTGCGTGCGTGCGTGCGTGCGTGTGTGCGTGCGTGCGTGCGTGCGTGTGTTTGTGTGTGCATGCGTACAAATGCATGTGGGTGGGGGTTTATTTGCACATGTTGCAAATGCCTTTTTGCACATCCACTTTGCAAACTTTTTGCATCCATGTTTTAAAACAAGTGCAATTGCTTTGTGCATATTTCTTATGTAAAGATGTATTCATTTATTCATTGATGATGTCACAAATGTTCACAGTACCTCTTTTGGCTTCCAGTTAGTGTTTTAAATGCATTCAGTGGCCTTATACAGTATCAAACATATAGATCAGCCCAGGAAGGGTGGTGTGGTTAACAAAATGACAACTTCACTTCTCGTGCAATGACAAGCAAAAACACAACATGTTACAGAGCACAACTGAACTGGATATGATATAGAAACATTTAAAAACAATTCCAATGAAAAATTTAAATTAAATTAAAAAGAAGACATTTGTTGGTACCTTGACCAAGCACAGTAAATGATGGAGAACGCCACACGCTATTTCATCAACAGCACTGTCAGGTGAGAATTTTTCCTATAATTTGACATAAAAGTCAGCATGCAATCACCCATTTTTTACATTTAGTTTTTAACCCATTTAGAACTGGAACACCTATATGTTATTATACATTTCAAGCCGGGAACACCTCTTTGTGTATAGATTTAGAAGGCGTCAGGTGGAAATGGGGTGATAACAGAGATGAGACACATTTCCTGTGCGAGGTTTTAACTGACCCAATCACTTAATATAGCTTGGAGAGAAAATATATTCTGGCTGTTCTGCTTCTTTGTACTATGAAAATATTACGTCTGCCCGTGCGCCTTACTTCTTCCAAATCTCTCTCTGTGTTTGATTTTCTGAGCGGAAATCTGTTTCTGCAAGGCTCCATTGTGGGACCTCTTCTGTTCAATATCTACATGGCTCAGATTATGGACAACATAATGCTACCATAGTTATTCAGATGACACAAAGATTTACACAATGTATCACTGAGGGAGGGGACCAACTGTATATGTTCCAATACAAACACTGAGTAAATGCGTTGACCAAATCAATCATTCAATGTTAAAGACGACAAAAAGAGAAATATTAAATATTTCATGATGTGGTTCTGGAGGCGTAGGACTCAGGTGCAGAACAAAGGCAACCGTGACAAAATAGTTATTGGACCCAAGGAAGAACTTTAGAAGTCAGCGCTCAGCTTCAGTCAGTATTCGATAATGTGCAACACCACAACCCAAGCCAAAACCTTTGTTAGAGTAATAGACTCAGACCTGAATTTTAACAACCACATTAACACAATTACAAAGTCATCCTATACTGTCACCTTAACATATCAAGAATTAAAGGACTTTAAACTATCTCAGCAAGATTTAGAAAGACTCCTTGCAGATCATCTTCACTAGACTTGACTACTGTAATGGCATCGTCTCTAGGTCTCCCTAAAAATCAGAGGGCTGCTACTGCTGCTTGACTCCTTAAAAATGCCAAGGAAGTCGATCAATACCTATAGTTCTTAGATCTTTACACTGAGCTCCCTGTCTTTCAAATAATTAATTTCTTAGTCAATAAATGGTCAATTTAATATAAAGAATTGAATGGTTTAGGTCCCAAATACATTGCTGATCTTGTGCAATTTCATGAAACATTTATAGACCTCTCAGGTCATCTGGGACAGGTCTGCTTGTGCCCATGAATAAGAACTAAACATGGAGAAGTAGCTTTTTATGTACCAAACTACCAGAAAACTACAGGTCTGCTACAAGGCTTATTTTTTTTTAAATCAAGACTAAAAACATTTCTGGTTGCCGGCTTGCCGCAGCCTTTATGAAGATTGTTTTTATTCTTTACCGTACTTTTTATTTTTAAATCATTAAGTGTCTTTCATTAATGTGTCTTCATGTTTCTGCCTTGATGTCTTGCTTAATTTCCAGTGTAAAACACTTTTAATTGCCTTGTGTTGAAATGTGCTGTACAAATAAATTTGTCTTGCCTTGCCTAGAATCTGTTGTTGCCTTTTGCCTGTTTTTTCTTTCTTGTAATTAAATCCTATTTGCAGTTATTACATTATCAGCTGCCACATTAAAGTCAGTCACATTTTAGTTAGTCATGGTATGCGGGTACTGAGGGCATTGAGGGCAATTTTGGGCAATTTACAATTTTGAATGTACGCAGTTGGCTCCAGACGAGCCTGCTGGCTCGATTGTATTTGAGTGATAAGAAACCTACTGGTGATTATCGGTTTAATTAACATTCGTGGTGGATGTAGCTGTCAGTGAAGAGCCCCAACCGGGAGGATGCAGGGCCTCGATCGTCCCACTCCTTCCACCAAACGCTCCCTGCTGACAGGTGACACCCCAGTCCGTAGGTATACGTCCAATGACCAATACCACCTTCCTCGCCCGGCTTCCCTCCCACGAACACAGACAATAAGTGTTTGCATAGACCAGGGGTTCTCAACCCGTGGGTCGCGACCCCTCGGGGGGTCGCCAAATTATTTTAGGGGGTCCCCAAATTATTTTCAAAAAAAAAAATATATATATATATTTTCACGATTTTTCAAAAATAGCAGACCTACAAGCTCGTAGCGCGCCACTCGGTGGCGCGCTATGAGCTTGTAGATCTGCTATTTTTCAATAGCTAAATTATAACAATGCTTAAAACACCAAAAGGGGTTCCCGCCCTGAATGGTTTAAAGTTATTGTAGCAGTCAATTTATATTGGGGGTCGGGAGGGGGCGGGGCGGGGGTCCCGAGACATTGCCAAAGCATTTCCGGGGGTCCCCGGCCAAAAACGTTGAGAACCCCTGGCATAGACGCCCGACAAATGGATTCAAACCCACAACCTCCATGGTGGGCAGGGACTTTACCACTGTGCCGCACCAGCGCTAGTCGTGCTAGATTACCATATATGATTTTTGTTTTTATTACTGATCTAATACACTTTTCATTACTAATTCCTATTCTTATCATGCAATTTCTCTCTCAGCTCAACTGCTTCTTCAGACATCTATGCAGACACAACAGAGTATATATATGAGGACTATGAAGATGATGCAGACTTCGGGAGGTGTGTATACGGACGTCATGGGGCCTACTTTCTCCCACTGCTCTATTCAATCTTCTTCATCCTGGGTCTTCTAGGGAATGTGCTTGTCCTCTGGGTCATCATCTTTGGGGTGCGTCTCCGTAGCATGACAGATGTTTGCCTCCTCAACCTGGCCTTTGCTGACCTTCTGGTAGTATGCTCCCTTCCCTTCCTAGCCCACCAAGCCTGGGACCAGTGGCTGTTTGGAGATGTTATGTGCAAGGTGGTCCTCGGTGCATACCATATTGGTTTTTACTGTGGGATTTTTTTCATCACCCTGATGAGCATTGACCGGTACTTGGCTATAGTGCTGGCAATTTATGCACTAAAAACACGAACACGCACCTTTGGAATGATTGCAGCTGCTGTTACGTGGGTTACTGGATTTCTTGCCTCTTTTCCAGATCTAGGTTTTCTTCAGGTACAGGAGGCCCAAAGGGAAGATAAAACCCTTTTATTCTGTGCTCCTTTGTACGATGAAAATGAAAAAACAGGATACAAAAGGCACTACTGGAATATCTTTGGCCTTTTCAAAATGAACATTCTTGGCTTGCTGATTCCGATGGTCATCATATGTTTCTGCTACAGCCAGATCATTTGGAGGCTCATGCACATCCAATCATCCAAGAAGAAGAAACATTCCATCCGCCTGGTTCTTGTAGTTGTAGCCGTGTTTTTCTGCTGCTGGATGCCCTACAATGTTGCTTCTTTCTTCAAAGCTTTGGAGTTACTTCAAGTCTATACAGAATGTGGAACCAGCAAGGCGATCATATTGGCTTTACAAGTCACAGAGGCCATTGCTTACTCTCACAGCTGTATCAACCCCATCCTGTACGTTTTTGTAGGAGAGAAGTTCAGGAAGCACCTCCTGAGGTTGATGAACAGGGCTAGGCTGTGTAAGGTTTTGAAGACCTTCATCCCTCAGGACAGAGTCAGACTAGGGTCTGTTTATTCTCAGACCACCAGTGTGGATGAAAAGTCCTCCACTGCTTTATGAAGTAACATAAGGGTTGAGTCGTGTAGTCTAGACAGCCACACTGTGACTGCCATCATTGTGAACTGCATTTCACACTTCTCAACTCAAGCTACTCAGTGAGTGTGCCAGCCTCCAGGCAAACTCTGATGAGCTTTAGTGGTGTGTAACCTACCGCCAAGCCTACCGCTACTGTTTTTGCAGTTGAGCTATGCATATAGCTTATATTTTCTGGACCCATTTAAAACTCTCCAATTCATTCGAGATTTACAAAGAAAATACAATCACGCCATCCAGGATCCTGGTGAATCATGACCATAAAACCTTTGATTATGTAAAAAAGGGGGAAAAAAAGAAAAAACAAAGAGAGAATGATATGACATACTACTACATTTAATTATACCCTTTTTTTAGCGTTTTTCTAATTTTTCAGAGAATCAAAGGTTTTATGGTCTGGTCATGACTCACCAGGATCCTGGATGGCTTGATCCTAGGCTTAAAATAATTGATATAAATATTTGTATAAATCTCTATGGCTGAACAAAATAAGTCACTATGTCGCCCTAGCACTCCCAATATCCTGACCTAGATCTTTATTGTATGCAAAATCTGCATACTATATTTCTCTGCTGTCGGGCAGTAACTCCAAAATGTTCATTTCATATTTATTTAAAGACCTTTAAAGCCTCGGACAAATTGACAACTCATGACAATAAACAACGTATTTTGTGCCGGACCAATAATTAGACAGAATAAAAAATTGTGTTCATTGTCATGAATTGTCACCAGCCGAGTTGGCATTGTCCAAGGCGTAAAGGTCTTTAAATAAATACATTTTGAAACATCTAAAAATGAATGGGAAATTCTCTTCCGGTGCCCTCGCAGGGGGTGGGACTGCAACGCACTATGGAGTTAGATGGGTTTGTCAGAAGAAAGAAAAATCTGAACAATTGAGTTAGCTGGTTTCTGCTAGACATCGACAAATAATATTTTTAATGAGAAAAAATAATTAAATAAATAAATTGATAAATAATAACAATAAAATATAATTAAATCAAATTTCCCCCGTTGGCAATTTTAATAGTTCACAGTTAGTAGCTACACACTGCTACATGAAGTATAGAGTTAAGCAGTATACTATCCTATACTTTTGCTTTTATGCTCCGATATCTCTCCATAAACCTGTATAATAAATTCATAAATATATATTTTTTTCTGGACATAACATATGGGCCATATGGGCCCTTTGGGCCATCCCATATCTCTCAAGCTTTCTATCCTCCTCCAATACACAATCACTAGCGTGTGAGTTTGTATGAGAGGACAACAGGTTGATAATGCATAACGTTATGGCAAATTCATGCAAGCAACCTGTTGCTTGCGTCTGCCAACCACTGCCAACCACTGTCCCAGCTATGGGCAGATAGCATGGGCAGATGGGGCTCATATCTATGGAATGCAACCCATCTAGCAGAAGGACACTGAACTAAAACCAGGACTGCGAGGAGTTCCCTCCACAGTCCTTAATCAGCATTGTAAAGGGCTCGTCTGAGGACGACCTAGAGAAATGAAATGAAATGAAATGATTACTATATTTACCCAGGGTATCTGGGCTAAGCTCAAGAACTTGTTTCCAGCCAGGCCCTGCTCATAGAACATTTCATATAGTGGTTCAATGCCTTGTTCAAGGGCACTTCAGCGGTGGTCATTTTAACGTGTCGGACCGCTGATTCGAACTGGCGACCTTCCGGTATCAAGACCGCTCCGCAATCCGTTCGGCCACCGCTGCCACAAAGAGAAGACAACAGACAATGCCTCCTATGAACTCCTGAATCAAGGACTCCCTACCATATTACTTTGGAATCTTGTGACGATTCTATACCAAGAAGCAAGAATTTAGATACCAAGACATTCCATCTCTTGGTGTTCACTCCACTGTTAACAGTATGTAAAACGACAGCGCAAACAAAGCCATCACCGGGCAGACTACCTCAAGTCTGTGTTCCCTATAACACCTTTATACGCTATAGATGTGCTGGGCGCAGCCATAGCTGCGGTGTATCATTAAGCACAGCTTTACACCGCAGCACTGATACAGCGCAGCACTGATACAGCGCAGCACTGATACAGCGCAGCACTGATACACGTGGCCTCCATGGATTTGTCTATAGGCAACTACCTCTGCCACTTGGAACTCTTCAAGACGTGATGACTCCAACCTCCTAAAAGGTACTAATCAATCATTCACCAATATAGCTTCTTTTCAAATATTATGTAGTCTATTGCTGCAAGATATACAAATGCACCTATATTATTTAAACTGTCTGTGTTCATTTTTATCAGAGCATCCTCTGCTCTAATATTACAGCTTCAAATTGCTAATTGCTAATATGTAAAAACCTGAGCGATATTTTGCAGTGGAAAACTTGATAATGATAACTTTTTTAGTAATGAATTAATGGATGACTGAATGGGATATATATTATCCCATGATTTTTTTCACCCAGTGTCAATTATCTAATATACAGGGGGGAGTTTCCCCGGTTGGACGTAGCGTGTGGAGGAAGACATTATACAGTTCCTTTCCCCTCCATCAGGCACACCAGCTGGCCAGGGGAGGCAGTATAGAGATGTTTTTTGTGAGGGTATACCCTAGGGGACACGGGGAGAACATGCAAACTCCACACAGAAAGGCCCTTTTGACAACCCCTCCCAGGGTATGGGCACTGATGACGCATCGGAGAGAACACCTTCCCAGCTCCCACAGCGTCCCCAGCGTGAATCGAACCCAGGACCTTCTAGCTGTGAGGTGACAGTGCTACCGACTTCGCCACCCTATATTCCATAACAAATTCAATATTCTCATCCAAATGAGAAGGGCTAGCTTCTATGATGTCACTGAGCATCATACCCAAGGACCCACCCACCTCAGACATCAGCAACATTATGAAATTCACATCAAATTGTCTGGGTGCTAATCACACAGGTTTCGTGTTCTAGGCTCATGATAGGGTTATTATAGGGTTGTTCTAGCTAGCGTTATGATAATTGATTAATCTGAAAATGAATGAAAATGAATCATCTAACAACAGGTGTGATGAAAATGCATAAAGATAGCAACATTCATTTTGTATTTAAATTGAACATACAATTTAAAATGGTGTGTTCATAGATTTCTTCAAAACTTGGCCTTTTTGTCGTATTTATGTTGATGAATGAGTCATGACTCATCAGAATGTCAGTGTGTGATCATACAGATAGATGATTGGGGGAATATCTGATTAGCATGATGAGAGTATCAGTAATGGACCAACTGCAAACAAGCATCAGCCTGCATGGGAATTTAAAATACAGCGCAGTACTTTGTATAAAAAAAAAATGAAATGCTGGAAGCAGCCTCAGCTAATCAGTCAGTATATTATAAAATACAGTAATACAAACTAATAGGCCCCAGCATTGATTGTCAATATGGGACCAGACCCCTACGGTCTGTAGAGAATTGTATGGCACAGCCTCAGGCTTGTGAAACTATATTTTGACAGTACTTGCAACTTCTTACACAATGGGAGGCAACTGATGACAAAACTATGACCAATTATGCAACTCCTTGCATGCAACATGCAACTAGTTGCATGCAACATGCAACTAGTTGCAACGGCTATCCCCAATGGCAGTTGCAAGGAGTTGCTTTGGTGGGGAAAGTTCTTAAATTAACCGTTTTGTTGCAATGAGTTGCGACTAGTTGCAATGGTGTGGTCTGGCCTTAACGTTGTGCACGAATTCAGAAAGTTCTGCTCATGCAAAATAATTACATTAAATGGAAAGAAAATAAATAAATAAGGTGGACTCATATAACAAATTTGAACTTTAATTTTTATTCCTGTGACACCTCAGTGTACACCAACATTGGTGACCTATCAAAACATACTGTATCATTTAAAATATACCTTTTCATTTTCAAGATCAATCTGAATCTGAATACATATACCGCATACATTAACATTGTGTGTGTGTGTGTGTGTGTGTGTGTGTGTGTGTGTGTGTGTGTGTGTGTGTGTGTGTGTGTGTGTGTGTGTGTGTGTGTGTGTGTGTGTGTGTGTGTGTGTGTGTGTGTGTGTGTGTGTGTGCGTGCGTGCGTGCGTGCGTGTGTGTACATATACATATACATATACATATACATATACATATACATATACATATACATATACATATACATATACATATACATATACATATACATAGAAACGGGTCAGAGAAGCAAGCAGAGATGGTTCACAGATGCAAGCAGAGGTGAAACACAGACCGGGAAACCTGCGATATAACCACTGTGACAGAGTACTAATACTCTGCCTGCCTGGTGAGTATTGATTTTCCTATATACTGTAACACTCTGCTTTTTGGAAGAGCGTGTAAGAGATAGAGATATCGCAAGCCATGTACACTACTGGTGACTTGCCATGTTCTTGTCCCCCTGTTACAGCTCGCTCCCCATCACCTCCACACCCTTGTGATGTGGGTGCCCTTCAACGCCACCAGAAGCACCCCACAGCACACCTCAGCACAGCTGTCTCCCAGTTCCAATCTCCCCTCCTGATTGGCGTCTGCAATTAGCGCCAGAGGCTACAAAAGCCTGTCCTGCCTGCAGCTCAGTGCCAGATCTTCACCAGTCTATGGTTGGTAAAGTACGTACAGACAGCCATACTCAGTTTCCCAGTGTTGTAGCTAGCCAGTTAAACTTCACGCAGTTGCTGTGCACTCTCTTTTCTCCCCTGTGGATTCTTCTTTATAACGCTGCTTTATCTCTCCTCTCCAGTTCCTAGGATTCCCAGCTGAGTTGGAGCAGCAAACGGAGCCCACACTCTCTTCCCCCCAGCTTGCTGTTAACTATTGTTAATAAACACGCCCGGGTGGGCTTTAATAACTTTTTCATCCAAGGCACCCCTGAATTACATTGTTATACTTTATAGATAGAACCTCCTTACAGTATGTGTCACGAGGAAAACTTAATAGTAGTTTCCATTACGACAGATTGAAAATGGCTTCAGACTTGACGTTCAACCACTTGAACTCCAGCATATATATTCTGGGGGGAGCGTTCACCAAAAATAGCAGATCTACAAGCTCACAACGCGTCACACCGCTTCACAACGCGTCACAATGTGTCACAACGCTTCACAAAGTGCTCATACCGTGTCACAACGCATGTCTCAATGCATCACGTGGCCTAGATGGCCACTATATTTCCACACTCACTCCAGAGGGATACCATACTGTCAGGCAGAAACCGCTTATCTCTGCATTTTTACATTTTCCGTAAATCCATGCCCTACTTCGTCATTCTATATCAAACAAAAATAGCAAAAAAGCAGATCACAGTGTGGCACGTTTTGAGCTTGTAGATCTGCTATTTTTGCTATATTTGAATTGTTTGGAATCCTGAATATTTTTTTTGTATTTTTCTCTCTCTACGTTGTCCTCCATCGGTTCTCCATACATCTGACCAGCTCATTTGTGCTTTCTGCACCAGCATCTTTCTTTAGTAAATGTCCACGTAGGTAGGTGTGGGACGTCCTCTCGATCGATGCCCGTGTGTTGGTTCCCACAGTACAAGCTTTTTGGCCCGGAGTTCTTGGTGTCGGTGGGCGGTGGCTGTGGCCAGTATAGTCTCATCCTCCTAAAAAGTTACATTATAATTTAGTTTCAAATGCATTTAGTTTTAACTTATGTTAACTTTATAAACTTAAATACAAATACATTGGACATAAAAATGACAATACAATTTTAATACTAGTCATTAGGTTACTATAGACTGAAGTAATTAAAGCGGGTAATGTTTGCATGGGAAATATAACAGCTGAAATCAATAAAATATCAGTATTCGGGTATTAACCTGGCCCGCAGGTTAATACATTTAGTGAAGGTGGGGGCCGCATGTGGCCCCTTTGCCAGCAGTGTCTTACCTTGCCTCAATTTTATGCAATGCCTCTTTGTTTTATTATTTTAGGGGCCTGTGCGCATACCTACAACTTTTTGCTAAGTTGGTCACCAAAGGAGATAAAGGCCCCGCCTACCAGAGGAACTCAGACCCACTTTTACAGGATGGCCTTTTTTATCTCCTTGAGGCTATATCTTGTTTGTTTTTTCTATTGTTATTTCATTATTGTATTATTGTTATATTGTGGTTGTTTATTGCTGTTTTGATTATTCAAGCATATTATAACAAGCTTTGTTTAAAGAAGTGCTATATAAATAAAGTTTATTATTATTATTATTATTATCATTATTATTATTATTATAATTGGGGATTTAGATTCGCTTTGTGGTTTAAATCATTAAATCTTCATTGTATACAAATCTGGTTTGGTTGTTTGGTTCAGATTGTAGTATTAGTAATTCTGTAAAATTACACACTTGCACCAGGACGTGTTCAGAAATACCGCACCGGAGCGCAACTCGCCTATTGCACAATGCTCTCAGTGTGCTATTTCCGGCGCCCTTCATTTGCTGTAAAGTAGGACCAGAGGGTATGGTCCAGGACGGTGCATGACTGAGGCCTTATATGGCCACGCTAAAAATGTTGAAGTTCCGCTGCAGTGAGCTTCTTCTTAGACGCCTATAGAAATGGAAGTAAAGAAAACCACTTACATTTCCTGTTTACTTTTAGTGGTTTGAACAAGAACATCACACATATGTGCCAATGTCACCACCATTTCCTGCATAATTAGTTGAAATATTCTACCTTGTATAGCATGCAGCTCTGCAGGCTCTTTCATAACATTGTATCTAACAGAAAGCTAAACTTTCATCTATGAATAAGGACCAACTACTAGACAAACAACATGTGCAGATACTCCATATGCTTGTCTAGAATCTAGACCAGTGTTTCCCAAGCCTTTTCATGTCAAGGACCCCCACATTGACACGAATTAGCCCATGGACCCCCATTTGAAACGATATGCCAGGGACCCCCATAAGAGAAGATTTTTATGGCTCTAGCAGTGATTCTCAACCCAATTAATTTCAAGGACCCCCAGTTTGACATGCATTAGTCTACGGACCCCCATTTAATGGCATTTCTGAGTGTGTACAAATGGAACCATTTGTACACTCTCAGAGTTACAGACCCATTAGGGTCCATTTGGTTCCAAACTATCATTTAGCTGGGGACCCCCTGGAACTCCCTCAAGGACCCCTGGGGGTCCCCGGACCCCACTTTGGGAACCACTGATCTAGACTCTAGAAGGAAGCTAAATACATTCATTTAGTTTTAGTCACATTTTAGTAATCTGAATGTTTTAGTGTTAGTCTAGTTTTAGTCGACGATCATACAGTTGAGTTTGTCAACACAATTGTATTTTGGCAGGCCTTGATGGCGTCATAAATGCCTGATTTTACACATGTAATGGTTGCATGCTGAAAATAGCCGATCTGCTATTTTCAGAACGAAACCATACATAAAATGACTTATCTTTAAGTTTTCTCTTATACCACTAGTCCCTCCTATAACATTTTAATTTAGTTTTTATCTGTTGACAACATTGTCAATATATTTAGTCTTAGTTTTAGTCATCGTAGCTAAGTTTTTATTTCGTTTTTATGTAGTTTTCGTCAGTGAAAAAAGGTATAGTTTTAGTCCACGAAATATGTTGGTTTCCCTGCTGTGAGATGAGCAATGTGAAAACCTGAAAACCAGGTTCTGTTCCATATGTTGATCTGACCTCATCAAACCCTGTACACTCAAGACACGCTCCATATATGGCCATACCTCATCAAACCCTGTACACTCAAGACACCCTTAGATCTCCATATATGGAGCTGATATGTTCTAACCTGTTCTGACATCCATATGTTGATCTGACCCCAAAAATTATATGTATTTGGCCTCCGACCCCAATTTGAAAAGATGGGACCCCCAGGGACCCCACAGAAGCAAAGATTTGAATTCAAAATGTTAGCTCTGAAAGAATATATATTCAAAATTTGCGCCACATTTTCACGATTTTTCAAAAATAGCAGATCTACAAGCTTGTAGTGCTGCACTCTGTGCCGCGCTATGAGCTTGTAGATCTGCTATTTTTCAATAGCTAAAATATAACAATGCTTAAAACACCAAAAGGGGTTCCCGCCCAGAATGGGTTAAGGAAATTAGTCATGCAATGACGAGCAAAAACACATTTTAAACGGTAACAGGCCAAGACTGAACAGGATATTTCATCACAGCTCAACGATGAACACCACAATCAGGTGAGACTTTTCTAAAAACAATTTGTCTCTGTATAACTATACTTTGTTGAAAGCCACAGTAGTCAAAATGTTTTTTTGCAAATCCTTCTATTCTTTATTCTATTCTATTATATTATGATAATCATATTTTAATCAAGAATAAATAAGCATAAATGGTGCTTTTCATATAGCAATTAGGGGTTCAGCGTCTTGCTCAAGGACACTTCGACACTAACCTGGGGGAGCCAGTGATCGAACTGGAAACCTTTCAGTTCCCATCCAGCCAGGTGCTCTACCGGCTACTCTACCCCTGAGCCACTGGCGCCCCACTATGCATGTCTCCCCTGGTCCTTTGTCAGGAACAGCAAAAATTTTCCAAGGTCAATATGACCTGCAAGGTGCATAACTGCATATATTTTATCATAAGAAAAAATAAATCTTAATGTAAATCGCTCTGGATTAAGAGCGTCTGCTAAATGCCTAAATTGTAAATTGTAAATTGTAATAAACCTTGTTTGTAGTTGTACTTAATTACTGATACCATTCAATGCTTGGTGTGATAATGATATTCACCTCTCACTGTTTGAGCAGTGAGCAGGACAGCAGGTAGAGGAAAATCTAGAGAGGTGGAAATGTGCCCTGGAAAGGAGAGGAATGAAGGTTAGCCGCAGCAAGACAGAATACGTGTGTGTGAATGAGAGGACTGTGTGATAGGAATCAGCCAGAATGAAAAGAAAGATGTACAAGACAGTGGTGAGACCAGCTATGTTGTATGGTTTAGAGACAGTTGCACTGAGGGAAAGACAGGAAGCAGAGCTTGAGGTTCTCTCTGGGAGTAACGTTAAAGGTTACTTTAGTAACCACGGTTGTATATATAAATTGAACGAAATACCTTTCGTTTATGGGTAGGTTTCCTTCAAAACCTAGCTGCAGAACATTATTTTATGTACTCCCAGGACAGAAAATTCTAGAATTTTCGCTGTCCTGGGCTCTAAGGGTGACGTAGGAAGCCACGCCTATCCCGTATAGATACCTGCGTGGCTACGTCAGCCCTCATTCGGAACTTTTCTTCTGCTTTAGAGAACAGAAGGGCGTTCCACGAAAGGTATTTCGTTCAATTTATATATACAACCGTGGTTACTAAAGTAACCTTTAACGTTGTATTATATAGAAATTTCACGAAATACCTTTCGTTTATGGGACTTTATGAACTCCCGTGACCTGAACTTCCAGTGGGTCCCAGGTAAACCTTTTGGGAGGGGCTCGGACCCTTTTGGGTCCAGAACCTAGTCCTTGTGGAGGGCAGGAGGCAGCGCTATGCTGCCCTGATGCCTTACTGAGCAGCGGCCCCCAAGACCGCGTGCGCTAGCGAAGGCGCTGCCACATCTAGGTTATAGTATGTGGCGAAAGTCGAGGGTGTAGACCAGCTTGCTGCTGTGCAGACTTCCTGAATGGAGACACCCTTGTAGAGTGCCCAGGAAGCTGCCACACCTCTTGTGGAGTGGGCCCTCAGGGCTTGAGGGGAATCCACGCCTTGGCTAGTGTAGGCCAGACGGATGGCTTCCACTATCCAGTTAGAGATAGTGACCTTCGTGACGGGCTTTCCTTTGGTCCTGGCACCCCAGGACACAAAGAGTTGGCTTCCTTGTCTGAAGGGAGCCAGTCTATCCGCGTATATGCGTAAAGCTCTGACTGGGCAGAGGCAATTAAGCCTGCTGTCTTCGTCAGAGGAGAACGGCGGGGGATGGAAAGCCTGTAGGTTCACTGGCACACACACTGAGAGAGCATTTTTGGGAATGAAGGCGGGGTTTGCCTTTAGGGTGACCTTGGTCGACCCCTCATCGAACCTCATGCAGTCTGGAGAGATCGAGAGCGCATGTAGGTCGCTGACCCTTTTTGCTGTCGTGAGTGCGATCAGGAGAGCCACCTTCAGGGTTAGGAGCTTGAGGCTCACGGTTTGTAGTGGTTCAAAGGGTGCTGTAGCCAGCGCCTTTAGAACCAGGGACAAATCCCACGAGGGAACGAGGGATCTGCATGTCCTATGTTCCCTGCGTACACCCTTCATGAATTGTTTTACCAGCGGGTGCTTCCACACCGTCTGGTTATCAAAGCCTGGGTGGCAGGCAGAGATTGCCGCCAAATGGACCTTGACTGAGGAGAGGCCTAGACCGTTGTCTAGGAGCTCCTGCAGGAATGACAGGACGTTGATCACTGAGGCCTGGTAGGGGACTGTTTGGTCTGGTCTTCGTGAGCACCAATGCTCGAAGACGCGCCAGGCTGTGTCGTAACGGTCCCTTGTTGACTGGGCTCTGCCTTTCTGAATCGTTTCGATTACGTTCGGAGGTAGACCCACGGCAGTCAACATCACCCTTTGACGGGCCAGACCCATAGGTCTAGGTCCTGGGGGTGAGGGTGGAAGATCTCCCCCCTCGCTTGAGAGAGGAGATCCGCTCGAAGGGGAATTCTCCACGGCTGGTCGTAGAGGAGAGGGGTTATTTCCGACCTCCAGACCCCCCACGACGGGGCTATTAGGAGCACCTTCAGACCCTGAGTCCTCACTCTGTCCAGAGTGGGGCTGATGAGGGATAGCGGGGGAAAGGCGTAGAGAAGGGTTTTGGGCCATTGGTGTGACAGAGCGTCTAGCCCCAACGTTGATGGTCCCCTGATTGCGAAGAAGAGGGGACACTTCGTGTTCTCCTCTGTGGCAAAGAGATCCACCTTGGATTTCCCAAACCTGCTCCAGACCTGGGCCACTGCATGAGGGTGTAGTGACCAGTCTGAGTAGCGGAGAGGTCCTCTGGACAGCAGGTCTGCCCCTGTGTTCAGAAGACCTGGGACGTGACACGCTACTATTGAGAGGACGCGTGTGTTGCACCACAGGATCAGTTTCTGAGCCAGTTGATGAAGACGAGGGGACCTGAGTCCACCTTGTCTGTTGATGTAGCACATGGCCGTGGTGTTGTCTGTCCTGACTAGGACATGGCAACCCAGGATGCGCTGCTCGAAGTATTTCAGGGCGAGGAAGACTGCCATGAGCTCTAAGTAATTTATGTGAAGGGCACGTAGTGGCCCCAACCATAAACCTCTGGCTGTGAGTCCTTCCATCGTGGCTCCCCAGCCTGTCATGCTGGCGTCTGTAGTGATGACTTTCCTGATCAGAGGCTTTCCCATGGGGACGCCCTCTGAGAGGGTTTTCCTGTCTGACCACCATTGAAGGGCTAGTATGCATTGTGATGTTACTGTTACCTTCTGGTGCCGACGGTGCATTGGTACATGTAGAGAGCCTATCCATCGTTGGAAAGGTCTCCTATGTAGCCTTGCTAGGCGGATTAAATAGACCGCAGAGGCCATTAATTAACCCCGCCATCCGGAGGCATGCATGAAAAGGAATCGAGCGTCCCCTTTTGAATGACGCCACGCACTGCAGTGTTGCGTCTATTCTCTCTTGGCTCAGGCGGGCCGTGTAAGAGATTGAGTTCAGTGTTATGCCTATAAAGTCTATTGACTGTGTTGGCATAAGCATGCCAACATGCTGGTGGTTTATTATAAACCCAAGCGAGTCGAGGTGGCTGAGCACACGATGTGTGTGCGACAGTGCTTCTCGTGGAGAGTCTGCAAGTAGGATCCAGTCGTCTACGTATGTAGCGAGACGGATCCCTTGCTGTCGGAGCGGAGCGATAGCTGCCGCGGTGCACTTTATGAAGACTCTGGGACTCAGTGACATTCCGAAGGGAAGGACTGTGTACTCGTACACTTTTCCTCTGAACCCGAAGCGCAGAAATTTTCTGTGCGGCGGGTAAATCGGAATGTGGAAATATGCATCTTGCAGGTCTATCGACGTAAACCAGTCCCCTTCGCGAATTAGGCGTAGGAGGACTGGTGGAGTAAGCATTTTGAATCGCAGCTTTTTTAAGTGACGATTCAATGCCCTCAGGTCTAGAATGGGACGGAGTCTGCCCCCCTTTTTCTTTACCAAGAAATAGCGGGAGTAAAAACCGTTCATTGATTGGTCGAGGGCCACCTCTGTGATGGCGCCTTTCTGCATTAATGAATTGATTTCCTCTTGCAGAATGGCGGCCTTTTGCCCGCTCGCTTCTGAGAAAATAATATTCCTGGAAGTGGGCGGTTTGGAGGCGAACTGTAGCCTGTATCCTGTCTGAATTGTACGGATTATCCACGGGGAAGCCCCGGATATCCGCCATTGTGACAGATGACGTGACAAAGGGTTCCCTGTGCTTGTCAGCGTGGTGCATGGCCTGCCTAGGGGAAGACTTACTTTGTGTGAAATGTCTCCCTCTAGTGAATTTTTTCGGTATTGAGTTTGGAAAAAATTGGCGTGGAGTTCTTGGCCTGTGACAGCTAAAGCTGTCACAGTGTGGGTTATCTTTCCCACTGGGCCTATGCCCTTCAGAGTTGGTTTTATTGTTTTTTGTGTTTTTTGTTTTTTTGTTTTCTTTATTGAACAACGTGGAAAAACATACACAT
Source organism: Electrona antarctica (assembly GCF_951216825.1). NCBI lineage: Eukaryota > Metazoa > Chordata > Actinopteri > Myctophiformes > Myctophidae > Electrona > Electrona antarctica. Next base: position 25,091,206 of record NC_136811.1, read on the forward strand.
GTGAATTGCACATAACAATTTTCGGGGTCTGTACAACGGTGCTCACAGCACTGTGTACAGGCCCCCTTAAGCGCTTCAGCGCAGGCTCTGAGGTGAGATCTGTGATCCCCACCTCTGGCCTTGAACTCTGAGTGTGGTGGGGAAGATGACCCGGCCCGGGCAGGTCATTTGCGCTTCCCCTGGCCTCGGCCTCTGGGAGCGCTCCTGGCCTTGTAGGGCGGCGGAGAGGTGCGGCGGTCTGCTCTGCCTCGGCCTGCAGGCTGTCGCTGTCTATCTCCGCTCCGGTCCTGGGACCTGGGTTTGTCATCGGTCTTGGCCTTCCAGGGTGCCTTCTTAGCCTTGGGGCGGCCTACCGGGGCGGCCTGGTTGGCCAGCGGTTCGAGCGCCTTCATCGTCTTGGTGGAGGACTCGAGCTGTTGGATGGTCTCTGACATCTTGGCCAGAGCGTCCTTAAACATACTGTCTGGGTGGATATTTCCAGCCACAAACTCTTTCTTTGTCTCCAGGGAGATGGCGCTGGTCTGATCGACCCAACGCCATCTCTCCTGGAGGATGGAACATGCCATTGCCTTGGCGTTGTGGAGAGTGGAGTCCCTCTGGAGGGTGGCCATCTCGTGATTCAGGCGGCGTAACTCGGCCAGGTCTTCTGGCAGTTCCGCTAGCTGGACTTTAATGGACTTCTGTCCCATCTCAATGAGGAGGCTCTTCATGGAACCCTGGAGAAGTGCTCCTGCATTGAGGGCCTTCGCCACGAATGACATGTGTGCATACTGCCACTTGTTCAGTTTTGAGGCTTCCCTCACGCTGCTGGACAGGAGCTGCGGTTCCTTTACGTGGTGATCCACTCTAGGAGCTGCAGGGTTGGCCAGGTAGGCCGCTATAGCCTTGTCCATAGCTGGCATGAAGTCTATGGCGAGGGTTTGTTTATCTGGTATGTCGTTGGGCCCCTTGGCGCTGGCCTTGGGAAAATCCACCTTCAGGAGGGGTTCGTCCCAGGCGTGCATCATGGCCTCCTCGAAGCCCTGTGCCATAGGGAGCTTCTGTCTTCTAGGTGCAGGGGGGGGGGCGGACTCATCAGTCCTGCCTTCCCATGGTAGTACCTTGACAGTTGACTTAGGCCATGTGTGGTTACAACGTGCACTAGCCTTCCTGTATATCTCGTAAATATTGGAGTCATCCATGGGGGGTACAGGAGGCGGGGGGACAGGAGCCCTGGCTTGCTGGTGCTCCTGTATGTCCATGGCATCCAGGTCGTCGAAGGGGCGACGAGTGGTGCTGACGTAGTCCCCGGGGGAGAGGTCATCATGGCCATCTCGCTCGTCCGCGTAGGCCTCGTCCAGGACGTGGTAGTCCTGGAGTTGCTCCTGGAAGGAAGGGAGCTCGTCATCACGAAGCTCCCCTTCCTCCCTGGTAGTCCAATGCTCCCCACCGGGAGACATTGCGCGGTCTGGGGAAGGGTCCAGGCGGTCCACCATATAGCTGGGTGCAACGGCAGGCTGTCTGCGTCTAGCTGTATGTCTGGGCGGGCACTCAATGGTGGCCTGCACGACGTGTTGTCGAGCACGTGGAGCTGGGGAAGAGCGGCGCGGTGCGAAGGTATCCCTTGGCCTCGCGCCATGAGCCTCGTAATCAGTGGCCTCGTGAGCCCTGGTTGCAGAGGCTGAAGTAGCGTACCTGTCTCGGCTAGCGCCGGCAGGTGCTGCTCTTGAAGAAGAGGCTCCGGTTGGGGCTCTGTTGCCCGAGTAGTCGAGCCTCTGTCTCGGGGTAGCTCGTTGTCCCTCTCCGGTGACGCGGGGCCAAAGCCCCTTTGGCGGGACTTGTATGCGAGCTCGTCGCGGGGGAGGAGTGGGGCTCCTCTCTCGGAGTCCGTGGGCGGCAAAGTTGTCATAATACCTTTGGACACGTCCGAGCCTGTTGTTTAGGACGTCGTCGTCCATTTTCTCACAATGGAGGCAAACGGGACCGATTTCCTCCATGGACTCACGGGTGTGGGTGAGGCCGAGACAATACATGCACTCGTCATGCCCGTCTTTGCCCGACATCGTGTTCCCGCATCCCCAGGTGGAGCACGTCTTTTGTTTGGGGCCTTCTTGACAGTCGGCGGGCACCGGCTGTCCTCGATGGCGTCTTTCCCCGGGCTGGGTCTCCCTCGTCAGCGACATGGTTGCTTGTAGAGAGAGGAGTCCGAGTGCTTAACAGCCACAGGTTTATCTTCCTCGTGGCGTGTAATAGTAGACCACAGGCGTATCTGCCTAGTAGCGCTAAGCTAACTATGGATAGCTTTAAGCTAACAAACGCTAGCTTTAGCGAGAGAGAAAAAGAGGCGCGAGCTGTTTTTTCGACAAGCTAGCGTAGCAACAAGTTGCCTAGAACTCACTTGTGTCGAAGTTCGGCTTTTTTTTCTCGAGAAGTATCCTTCTGTTTGCTTCGAGAGTGTGCCAGAGATCTCACGGTCCTAAAGAATTAATCTCTCGGCCGAGTTTGCGAGATATATTACCCTGCACACACTGGAATGTTAAAGTTCGTTCTCGCAGCTTAGCAGAAGAAAAGTTGAATGAGGGCTGACGTAGCCACGCAGGTATCTATACGGGATAGGCGTGGCTTCCTACGTCACCCTTAGAGCCCAGGACAGCGAAAATTCTAGAATTTTCTGTCCTGGGAGTACATAAAATAATGTTCTGCAGCTAGGTTTTGAAGGAAACCTACCCATAAACGAAAGGTATTTCGTGAAATTTCTATATAATACAACAATGGGTTCAGGAACGAGTACATCAGACGCATGTTAGATGTATTCATTAATGCATGTTCAAACTCTTTTGTACTGTACACGAGAAACCCTAGATACATTAGTTTTACATTCAATGTTATTTTTTCTTTTTCTTCTTGCATATGGGTAAGACAGTATGCAGTATACAGTATGATCGTTGTTTTTGCGCTAATATATTTATAATTTACAATTACAATCCTATATGTATCCTCTACTTGACACTTACACATACTTTTATAAAGGGACCTACTAAAACATTTCATGATGAAAACACACCTAATCCCTACTCTTATCCCTCTCTCTCTCTCTCTCTCTCTCTCTCTCTCTCTCTCTCTCTCTCTCTCTCTCACTCTCTCAGTTCAACACCTGGGTCTACCCCACTGGAGTCTCTCTCTCAGCTTACCACTGTTTTTGACTACCCCACTGGCTTCGAGCCGGATGAATACGAACCTCATGGGTCCTACTTTCTCCCACCACTCTATTCTATCCTCTTCATCCTGGGTCTTCTAGGGAATGTGCTTGTCCTCTGGGTCATCATCTTTGGGGTGCGTCTCCGTAGCATGACAGATGTGTGCCTCCTCAACCTGGCCTTTGCTGACCTTCTGCTAGTATGCTCCCTTCCCTTCCTAGCCCACCAAGCCCGCGACCAGTGGCCGTTTGGAGATGGTATGTGCAAGGTGGTCCTCGGTGCATACTATATTGGCTTTTACTGCGGGGTCTTTTTCATCACCCTGATGAGCATTGACCGGTACCTGGCTATAGTGCTGGCAATTTATGCACTAAAAACACGAACATGCACCTTTGGAATGATTGCAGCTGCTGTTACGTGGGTTGCTGGATTTCTCGCCTCATTACCAGATATAATGTTTCTTAAGGTTAAGGATGAAACTAGTATTTTAACCTGTAATTCATACCCGCCGGACATTGATGACAATACCCCAGAGCACAGGCACTACTGGACTATCTTCAGCCTTTTCAAAATGAACATTCTTGGCTTGCTGATTCCGATGGTCATCATGTGTTTCTGCTACAGCCAGATCATTTGGAGGCTCCTGCACACCCCATCATCCAAGAAACATGCCATCCGCCTGGTTCTTGTAGTTGTAGCCGTGTTTTTCTGCTGCTGGATGCCCTACAACGTTGCTTCTTTCTTCAAAGCTTTGGAGTTACTTCATGTCTATAATACAGGAGGTGAAAGCAGCAACGCAATCCTATTGGCTTTACAAGTCACAGAGGCCATTGCTTACTCTCACAGCTGTATCAACCCCATCCTGTATGTTTTTGTAGGAGTGAAGTTCAGGAAGCACCTCCTGAGGTTGATGAACAGGGCTCCATGCAGGCTGTGTAAGGTTATGACGAGACTCATCCCGGGGGACAGAGTCAGAGAAGCGTCTGTATATTCACAGACCACTAGCGTGTATGAAAGGTCCACTGCTGTATGAAGTGACAGGGTTGAGTTGTGTAGTCTGTAGTGATATGGTCATACAATGCCTGTTCCGACGAATGGGCATTTTCTATATCTTCACTGCCATTTTTATTGCCAATTTATTGCCATTTTTGCTATCTATACAATACTGTATGCTATATACACACACACACACACACACACACACACACACACACACACACACACACACACACACACACACACACACACACACACACACACACACACACACACACACACACACACATATATAATATATATATATATAATTAATATATATAATAAAATTAAAAGCAAAGTTATTCAACCCAGAAATGGTTTTATATCAAATTCCTCATTTAATCCGTGAGGAGCCATAGTGTTTAAACTATAGATATAGTAAGCTTCACGTTGGAGTAGAAGGTGGTTGTGATCACCACCCCTGGGGGTTTTTTACACTTTTTCAATACCCAAGTAACGTAGGGAAGAGATATTGTGTCCCATTTTGTTAAAATGGACTGCCACAGGGGAGCGCACAATGTTACTTCTATGTTCACTTATGCGTGTGCGTAGGGCCCTACTGGTTTTGCCAATGTAGGCTAGCCCAATGAGGATGTGTGAAGCACTTGGTTTTAGTGGTGAAGCTGCAAGTTAGAACACTTGTAGTTGCCAGGAGGAATGTCCGATAGAAACGTACGATTAGTGGTGGGGGGTGTGTAAGAACGAACCAACTGGTCTCTAAGGTTAGGGGAACGTCTAAATACCACTTTGGGGGGTCTTTGAATACAGGTTTGAGTTTAGGATCCGTCTCAATAACGTGCCAATGTTCTAAAATCTGGTAATACACAAAGGGGGGATGTCTTTGGGTTTTGTACGAGTAGTAGGGTTCAGACATGTTCCACTACTTTTGTTGTTTATCTTATGAAATGCCCCTGTGGGCTAGCCTACATTGGCAAAACCAGTAGAGCCCTACGCACACGCATAAGTGAACATAGAAGTAACATTAGATGTGGAGATGTGTGCTCCATGTGGCAGTCCATTTTAACAAAATGGGACACAATATCTCTTCCCTACGTTACTTGGGTATTGAAAAAGTGTAAAAACCCCCCAGGGGTGGTGATCACAACCGCCTTCTACTCCAACGTGAAGCTTACTATATCTATAGTTTAAACACTATGGCTCCTCACGGATTAAATGAGGAATTTGATATAAAACCATTTCTGGGTTGAATAACTTTGCTTTTAATTTTATTATATATATTAATTATATATTTTTAATCTTGTCATTGTTTGTATATATAGTGTTTTCTTACCATATGTCCATATGCTGTGTCCTATTTTATTTTGTACTGTAATTGCACGGTACCTTACTACTCTTTATTATTTTCCTTATTCTGGTCGGTCACTTAATTTAGGCAGTGTTACTTTTATTTTATTTTTTTATTATCCTTGTCAAGGAAGTTTGGGTTAAACTTAAAGAGCCCTAAGCCAGCTAAGCCAGCTTTGTTTCTTAACCTTTCTTGACCCTTTGTTTTGAGATAATTTTACCCACTTTTTTCCTCCTGTGAGGGGCTGGGCTTATGTCTGTATATCTAGAATGTTGCCCTCTCCTCTGTGTGACACATGGCTCTGGGTTTTCCCAAATACACTTCAACTGTTGTTACATTGAACTGTATGTCTGTGTTCTCCTGTTGAAGGTACCTCAATAATAATCACTCATTCTTTGAAACTCTGAACTTGTGTCTCAACTTATTGTCTCTTCTCTTTACTGACTGAGTTCCTATAACAGATTGCATGGACAAGCTCAACGATGAACACCACGATCAGGTGAGACTTTTCAAAAAACAATTTGCCTCTGTATAACTATATTTTGTTGAAAGCCACAGTAGTCAAAATGCTTTTTTGCAAATCCTTCTATTCTTTATTCTATTCTATTATATGATTTTTATTTTTATTTGAATCAAGAATAAATAAGCATAAATGGCGCTTTTCATATAGCAATTAGGGGTTCAGCGTCTTGCTCAAGGACACTTCGACACTAACCTGGGGGAGCCAGTGATCGAACTGGAAACCTTTCAGTTCCCATCCAGCCAGGTGCTCTACCGGCTACACTACCCCTGAGCCACTGGCGCCCCACTATGCATGTCTCCCCTGGTCCTTTGTCAGGAACAGCAAAAAATTTCCAAGGTCAATATGACCTGCAAGGTGCATAACTGCATATATTTTATCATAAGAAAAAATTTATCTTAATAAACCTTGTTTGTAGTTGTACTTCATTACTGATACCATTCAATGCTTGGTGTGATAATGATATTCACCTCTCACTGTTTGAGCAGTGAGCAGGACAGCAGGTAGAGGAAAATCTAGAGAGGTGGAGATGTGCCCTGGAAAGGAGAGGAATGAAGGTTAGCCGCAGCAAGACAGAATACGTGTGTGTGAATGAGAGGAATGTGTGATAGGAATCAGCCAGAATGAAAAGAAAGATGTACAAGACAGTGGTGAGACCAGCTATGTTGTATGGTTTAGAGACAGTTGCACTGAGGGAAAGACAGGAAGCAGAGCTGGAGGTAGACTAAAATGTTGAGGTTCTCTCTGGGAGTAACAATGGGTTCAGGAACGAGTACATCAGACGCATGTTAGATGTATTCATTAATGCATGTTCAAACTCTTTTGTACTGTACACGAGAAACCCTAGATACATTAGTTTTACATTCAATGTTATTTTTTCTTTTTCTTCTTGCTTATGGGTAAGACAGTATGCAGTATACAGTATGATCGTTGTTTTTGCACTAATATATTTATAATTTACAATTACAATCCTATATGTATCCTCTACTTGACACTTACACTTACTTGTATAAAGGGACCTACTGTAATATATACTAAAGCATTTCATGATGAAAACACACCTAATCCCTACTCTTATCCCTCTCTCTCTCTCTCTCTCTCTCTCTCTCTCTCTCTCTCTCAGTTCAACACCTCGGAGTCTGACTTTGTCTACCCCACTGACTTTGTCTACCCCACTGGCTTCGAGCCGGATGAATACGAACCTCATGGGTCCTACTTTCTCCCACCACTCTATTCTATCCTCTTCACCCTGGGTCTTCTAGGGAATGTGCTTGTCCTCTGGGTCATCATCTTTGGGGTGCGTCTCCGTAGCATGACAGATGTGTGCCTCCTCAACCTGGCCTTTGCTGACCTTCTGCTAGTATGCGCCCTTCCCTTCCTAGCCCACCAAGCCCGCGACCAGTGGCCGTTTGGAGATGGTATGTGCAAGGTGGTCCTCGGTGCATACCATATTGGCTTTTACTGCGGGGTCTTTTTCATCACCCTGATGAGCATTGACCAGTACCTGGCTATAGTGCTGCCACTAAAAACACGAACACGCACCTTTGGAATGATTGCAGCTGCTGTTACGTGGGTTGCTGGATTTCTCGCCTCATTTCCAGATATCATTTTTCTTAAGGTTAAGGAGTCAAGTGATGATGAAACTATTTCAACCTGTAATTCATACCCGGACATTGATGACAAAACACCAGAGGACAGGCACTACTGGACTATCTTCAGCCTTTTCAAAATGAACATTCTTGGCTTGCTGATTCCGATGGTCATCATGTGTTTCTGCTACAGCCAGATCATTTGGAGGCTCCTGCACACCCCATCATCCAAGAAACATGCCATCCGCCTGGTTCTTGTAGTTGTAGCCGTGTTTTTCTGCTGCTGGATGCCCTACAACGTTGCTTCTTTCTTCAAAGCTTTGGAGTTACTTCATGTCTATAATACAGGAGGTGAAAGCAGCAACGCAATCCTATTGGCTTTACAAGTCACAGAGGCCATTGCTTACTCTCACAGCTGTATCAACCCCATCCTGTATGTTTTTGTAGGAGTGAAGTTCAGGAAGCACCTCCTGAGGTTGATGAACAGGGCTCCATGCAGGCTGTGTAAGGTTATGGCGAGACTCATCCCGGGGGACAGAGTCAGAGAAGCGTCTGTATATTCACAGACCACTAGCGTGTATGAAAGGTCCACTGCTGTATGAAGTGACAGGGTTGAGTTGTGTAGTCTGTAGTGATATGGTCATACAATGCCTGTTCCACCTTTTTTTTCTCTCCGACGAATGGGCATTTTCTATATCTTCACTGCCATTTTTATTGCCAATTTATTGCCATTTTTACTATCTATACAATACTGTATGCTATACACACACACACGTCACACACACACACACACACACACACACACACACACACACACACACACACACACACACACACACACACACACACACACACACTTATATATATATAATATATATATATATATATAATTAATATATATAATAAAATTAAAAGCAAAGTTATTCAACCCAGAAATGGTTTTATATCAAATTCCTCATTTAATCCGTGAGGAGCCATAGTGTTTAAACTATAGATATAGTAAGCTTCACGTTGGAGTAGAAGGCGGTTGTGATCACCACCCCTGGGGGGGTTTTACACTTTTTCAATACCCAAGTAACGTAGGGAAGAGATATTGTGTCCCATTTTGTTAAAATGGACTGCCACAGGGGAGCGCACAATGTTACTTCTATGTTCACTTATGCGTGTGCGTAGGGCCCTACTGGTTTTGCCAATGTAGGCTAGCCCAATGAGGATGTGTGAAGCACTTGGTTTTAGTGGTGAAGCTGCAAGTTAGAACACTTGTAGTTGCCAGGAGGAATGTCTGATAGAAACGTACGATTAGTGGTGGGGGGTGTGTAAGAACGAACCAACTGGTCTCTAAGGTTAGGGGAATGTCTAAATACCACTTTGGGGGGGTCTTTGAATACAGGTTTGAGTTTAGGATCCGTCTCAATAACGTGCCAATGTTCTAAAATCTGGAGGAATTTGATATAAAACCATTTCTGGGTTGAATAACTTTGCTTTTAATTTTATTATATATATATATTAATTATATATTTTTAATCTTGTCATTGTTTGTATATATAGTGTTTTCTTACCATATGTCCATATGCTGTGTCCTATTTTATTTTGTACTGTAATTGCACGGTACCTTACTACTCTTTATTATTTTCCTTATTCTGGTCGGTCACTTAATTTAGGCAGTGTTACTTTTATTTTATTTTTTTATTATCCTTGTCAAGGAATTTTGGGTTAAACTTAAAGAGCCCTAAGCCAGCTAAGCCAGCTTTGTTTCTTAACCTTTCTTGACCCTTTGTTTTGCCTCTGTATAACTATATTTTGTTGAAAGCCACAGTAGTCAAAATGCTTTTTTGCAAATCCTTCTATTCTTTATTCTATTCTATTATATGATTTTTATTTTTATTTGAATCAAGAATAAATAAGCATAAATGGTGCTTTTCATATAGCAATTAGGGGTTCAGCGTCTTGCTCAAGGACACTTCGACACTAACCTGGGGGAGCCAGTGATCGAACTGGAAACCTTTCAGTTCCCATCCAGCCAGGTGCTCTACCGGCTACTCTACCCCTGAGCCACTGGCGCCCCACTATGCATGTCTCCCCTGGTCCTTTGTCAGGAACAGCAAAAATGTTCCAAGGTCAATATGACTTGCAAGGTGCATAACTGCATATATTTTATCATAAGAAAAAATAAATCTTAATAAACCTTGTTTGTAGTTGTACTTCATTACTGATACCATTCAATGCTTGGTGTGATAATGATATTCACCTCTCACTGTTTGAGCAGTGAGCAGGACAGCAGGTAGAGGAAAATCTACCTGCTGTGGAGAATGACACGGGTACACGGGTACAGACAAAGCTGGTTATTGGAGTGGTTTGCACCACTCAAAAACTGTGTACATTGGTGACTATAACTATAATCTACCTGATCTTGAGGCCTACAAAATCGAAAAGAAAAACCAAAAACCAAAAATATTTTTGAGTGGTGCAAACCACTGTGATTTGTTTCATCAACTAGTCAACTAGTACCAACAAGGTCGATTAGTGGATTAGACTAGTTGCCTAATGCCCTACTATACACAAACATTAAATTCCCATTGACAATGGATGGATAATTTTACATAGTGTCTGATGATGTCATAGTGTACGTCAAAGTAAGAGCACTTATCCACTTCACAGGTGTGATTTTTTCCTTTTACAATAACCTATAATACTATGTATACTATGTATTTGGTGCCATCTAGTGGTGTGTCATATATTGAATTGGGTGATTTCACAGAATAATGCAGTCAGTACTTTCATCAGAATGAAATGATATGTGTTCAAGAGGGAGTGGTTAACCAGGCTAGTAGGACTATAGGTTTGCACACCTTGTTGCATTCATACTTCCCTGCTTTACCTGACTGGAAATCTAAGTTATAATGAAAATAAATGCCTTCCACCTCAGTGATAGAAAACATTTGTTACATGATTTAAAGAGACTAGACCTGTACGTGCCCGTCGCAGTCGGCTTTTCTGTACCACACTGCTAGTGCTAAAGCACACATTGCTTTGTTAACCATTTACCAGCAGAGAAGAAAAACGTGTATAAAAAGTCAGAGTTGACTGTTCCTTGTACGTTTAATGGCAAAATAACCAAGGACAAAACAGAATATTTACAACACAGTTAACGTGTAAACACAACTTTCTGTACAAAGAAATATACATGCAAAACAAAATATAAGTCATAGTAGGACATTCAAAATGACATTGCTGCAGTTTTGTACTATGTGTATAAAATAGTTATGACATAATCGTGAGGTTTACATCCTGGGCAACTTGCCTATCCCTCTCTGTACAGTTTTACACAATAATAACGGCGCCTGGTTTCCCCAAATGACATACTAGTGTTCAGAGCATATTTATTCACTCGTGTGAGTAAATGATCATTATGAATGATCTGAACACGGACATGCTTTTAGGAACACCTGACTCATGCCAATAAATTAAAAGGACATGAAATGTGAGACTGTACAGACAACGTACATTTGACTCAACACATCTTTAGCATTTCTTATGCTTAAAACAGGCTAGGTGATAACTTCATCAATCACTCTTCAAATTAAATAAAAACAACTAGCTGTTTTATTCCCCCCACACATCTCTCCAGATTGACTTACTGTACACAGTAAGATCCTCAGTGTTTTTTTTCCCGTTTTTTTTTTTTTTTTTTTTACTTGTGAGAGTCCATTTGGGTACATCTGTACACTCTCAGTTAAATGAATGCTGAGGAGTTTACTGTGATACTGGCACTTTAACAAAGATGAACAGACATCAGTTTCAGACAACTTTGTAACTTGAACACATCAGCTCAGTCAAATGAAAACAAGTGAAGCAGAACACCTTTCATGGCAGATAAAGGTCCGTGTTGCTGAATCTTTCTCAATGGGTATACTGTCACTGCCGGGAAACACATTGTATGTCCATATTTCATATTTTTAAGTTCTGTTTTGGTTTCATACATAAATCAACTGCCTATTTTATACTTCATCCTATGACAGTGTCGTGCAAACGCACTATTTAAAAAAATATTGTAACAATTTAGATAACTACAAAGTTTGTAGTTATCTTTGTAAAACTTTTTGCCTATAAAGACATGCCCCAAAATAGGAACACCAGGTTGAAAGTGGTCAAGTCTGTCTGTTGGCTTTTGAAATGTCTAACCAAAAGAAAGAATTAACAAGAACTTGTAACTAAATAACTGCATTGGAATCATTTGAACACACCATTTCTTGAACACTTGAATTGTTGACTATACAAGCTTTACTGTTCCTGTAATTAGTTTCCCCAGATGTATAAGAGCATTCCCAAATCCTTTAAAGTCTATAGTGAACGGGCCACAATACGGCATCTTAGTTATTCACATGACAAAACGTCTTCTATTGCTCGGTACAACAGTGTTAGTAGAGTGAAGGTTAAACCATGAGACTAAAGGGCCCGTTATACTTGGTTGTTTGGAAATAGCTGATCTACAAGCTCAGAATGCGTCGCACTGCAATGTGTTGTGGTCTTGTAGATCGGCTATTACCGGTGCGCGTCACCTGCGCGCAACTAAGTATAAATAGCCTTTAATACTAGCAACACATACCAATATCTATGTACAGAAGTCAACTCACACAGCAATCACTACTTTGTGCACAGCTTGGGAAAAAGATTTTTAAATTGTTCATATTTTTTCAGTGGTAAACCACCAATTTCCTATTTCAACAAGAATAAATAGAGCCACAATGAACCAATGTAAACACTTCTACCTTTAGGTTCAGTGTGGTCTTTGATAACTTAACATAATCAATCAAGAACAAGGTAAAGCATGATCAACTTTGGTATAGTTACAGAAAATAAAAACGGAACAATGACAAACCAAAAGCATAAGTGCCTATAGAATATAGATACACATTTTTACATTATTTCTCATTAAGGGCTGTCAGGATATTAATACTGAACTTAATACATAAGAGTTAACACAATACAGACACCTATCGCAGTACCATGTACGTACATGCCTTTTTAGAATACGGATACAACACAAGTCTTCATAAATAGTTGCATAAATGTTAAAGCTGCAACATTGCACATGGGAATTGATGCAAAATACGAGTGCATTTCTACTGTGGTAGCAGTTTGTTCATAGAAAAAGTCCAGCCACAGAAAGGGCTTTTGGAGTTTTTCCATCTCCGTGCATCCCAACTGACTGGACTCCTTAAATCCTAATTTGTGCTTCGTGGAAAAGTGTTATGCCATGTTGCTCCACAAAATATTTTCAAAAATAATTTCATTTTAAATTTTTGTTTTGCGACATGTTGCCCACATTTTTCAGCTGAAGCATAAATTAGGTTTAATACTTAGTAAATGCAAACAGTATTGGTTTGATTGAGACATGTTCTTCAAAATGAGAATAAAAGGCAGGAACACTTTATTTACAAAGTAAGGCGGATGCATGTAGAAATCTGAGGAGCCTTTCCAATAGCTTTGATTATATATTTCTTTATTGTAGTCTATTTAGTCTGTGTGTGCACACAGCAACACCTGATTTATACTAAGTTGCGCACCAGTGAATCTACAAGTTCACAACGTGTTGCACTGCGACTCGTTGTGAGCTTGTAGATTGGCTATTTTCGGTATGCGACGCAATGCACAACCAGCTATAAATCAGGCTTAAGTAAGTGTAGAGGGCCCTATGACAAGCAAACTATTGCATTGAACAGTAAGTGTAGAGGGCCCTATGACAAGCAAACTATTGCATTGAACAGTAAGTGTAGAGGGCCCTATGACAAGCAAACTATTGCATTGAACAGTAAGTGTAGAGGGCCCTATGACAAGCAAACTATTGCATTGAACAGTAAGTGTAGAGGGCCATATGACAAACAAACTATTGCATTGAACAGTAAGTGTAGAGGGCCCTATGACAAGCAAACTATTGCATTGAACAGAAATCTAATGTGTTTCTGGAACACATGGTTTTGGTCTTCATTGTTTTAGACATTGCAGACCCTATTGTTGGGCTCTGCATTAACAGGCCTTATTTACTTTCTCCTTTCTACCTAACATTGGTACTCCAAAAGGTACGAATAAAGACACTTCTCTGTTTCCTCACTGTACATTTTTTCTTTTACAAAAAGTAATCTCTCGTTACAAAAAAACAAACACATTTTTTCTTGTTCAACCGAAAACAACCTGAATATATATATATATATATATTTATTTTTTAATTATACAGTATTGTTCTATTTTTTATTCATTTTTCTTCTTCTGTTTAACACTGTCCAAAACACAAGACTTGCTCACGCTGGCTCTTTGAGAAAGCTTGGTTCTCTCCCTGCTAAGTAAAGGTTTGAAATCTCAAGATTCAAACAGTTCTTCTGTTGTGCGGGCATAATAACAATATGCCAAGGGCCAAGGAGTTCAGGAAATAGGTAGGGGGCTAGGGCGGGAGGACGGTTAGATGGGGTCTCAAAGAGGAAAACCAAAGTGTCTAAATCTCTTATTAAAACAAAGCAATATAGATCATCAGAGTCAAAAGGTCGATCAGCAGAGGGCAGTCAGTCAGCAGCAGTAGGACATTTTGTGGCTTCATGAGGGAGAAGGAGATCATTATTACTCTCTGGTGCTGGTGGTCCATAGTGTTCAACCACACTGTTCAACCACACCGAACTGAAGCTGAGTGTAGCTGGTTAATACATCCAATGGGCATCCAGGATAGTGCAGGGCAAACAGGAATTCCTTTTGGACAAGTGCAGATACTGGTGGCTACAGGAGGTCTGTGCTGCGACGACATTGTAGCATGGTTTGGCCACAGAACTAGAACGGAGTAGAACGAACCATCGTCATTCAAACCAGCATTTTAGCTCTGCGATCACAGTTTGTCTGGCCGGCTGTCCAGTGTTCAATTGGTGGCTCCCTGGTGCCGGTTCCCCATTGGTCAGATGTGGTTGAGCAGGCGGCTGTGAAGGAAGGTCTTGATGGCGGCTACTGGCCGAATATCGTTCTGGTGTTTCCGTCGCTCTATGAAGGAGATGAGTCTGGAGGTGTCCAGATGTGTGGTGGTGGTGGTGTGGTGGTGGTTCTGAGGCGGTCGTGGCTGTGAGTGACGTGAGGTGGTAGATCCAGGGTCTTCTCCGTTCAGGCCATTTCGAGGCTGGAGCCAGGGCTCCTGGAGGCAGGAGGCGGCGGAGGGCCGGCGCTCTGCCTCACCTTGGAGCAGAAGGCAGACAAAGTCCCTGGCGGCCGGGCTCACGCCCTGGAAGTAATCCTGAGGGAAGCTGAAGTCCAGGCGGCAGATGTTGAGACAGGTCTCCTCTACGCTCTCATCCAGGAAGGGAGATGCACCGCTCAGCACGACATAGGTCACCACCCCTGTTAATTATTCAGTCAATTAATTCATCACACCAAATATTCAACGGTTTCATAGCAGCTAAATAATTGTACCTTCTACCGTCTTGAATACTGAACTAACTTTTTTTTTTTTTCATCAAAACATGTCTAAAACAAACATTTGTTAAAATTAAAGTTCATAATAGCAAACAAATGTTACAAAACATTCTATTTTATATTCATGCATAGTAAAGGCTATGTACTCATCACCCCCCATTTTGTTACAGACCTAAACTCCACAGGTCAGACATCAGTGAGGCAGGCTGACCCAGGACCAGCTCAGGGGCGGAGAACTCAGGGCTCCCCAGTAGAGGATGGACGTACTGGGAAGATGGGTTCAACTGGACCGCATCGCCAAAGTCTGTCAGCTTGATCACTGACTGGGAAGAGGCATGCTCCACCACAATGTTCTCAGGCTGGGAAAGAAGGGGGGAAAGCAATCTATCCATTAGTGGTCCAACTGGATCTATTGGCTCTATTGGCTAGATCTATTAGCCAATAGAGCCAATCTATTGGCTAGAGGAAATCTAAGAGCGGTCCCTACGCTCTACTATTCTTGTTTGTCAAAGTCCCCCATATTGATGAAAATATGAGAGTAACTGATTTGGCAAGTCAAATAAACCCCTGTTGAATTGGGGTCCAATTCTTACTCGGTTTGAACTTGATGCATATCTAAAAACACAGAGAACGGCAGCCACGTTATGTGTGTTTACCTTGAGGTCGAGGTGCGCTATGCTCCAGCTGTGTTATGTGTGTTTACCTTGAGGTCGAGGTGCGCTATGCTCCAGCTGTGTTATGTGTGTTTACCTTGAGGTCGAGGTGCGCTATGCTCCAGCTGTGCAGGTAGTGGAGAGCTTCCAGAATGTCTCTGAGGTATAGAGCCACCTTCTCCTCTGTCAGGTTGCCCCAGCTCACAATGTAGTCCAGGAGACGACCCTGGTCAGCCCTAAACATGACACAGCATGTAATAATTGTGTGCCGTGCCTTCGCCCTCTAAATTGTTCTATGAGTACAGTATTATTCTATGCTGTGTATATAATCAGTAATATCTAGACTAGCACCCACATAGTCATTCTTCTGTTTTCAGCATGCAGACTATTATGTGCACAATACATATTGTTCTGCTTCAAAACACGCGGCACATGAAGGGGGAAAGGCAGCGTTGTATTCCACACACATAAACCCCAGTGAAGTATCACTTTTGTTTTGAAAGGTTTGGCCTTTCAAATAGATGTTTTTCTCTGAAACCGTAGGTGTAGCTGAGACAACTAGGAAACCACAAGGCAGCAGAAACGGAAAGCATTTCGAGAAAGACAGATTAACTTCAATGGACAGTTTATGTTGTAGACTCTGTCTGTAATGACTCTGTCTGTAATGAGACGGCTGGCTCATTCATTGTGTTCAAGTACTGATGTCAGTTGTGCTACTGTACATACAGTACATGCCCAGTTAGGGCATGTACTGTACACTCCTATTAACTGGAGTTAATAGGGATGTAGCCTCGGAAACCCAGACGTTTTTATAATAGGGATGTGAATCGTTTGGGATCCCACCATTCAATTCCAATTCTTGAGGTCAATTCAAAATGGATTCTCAATTAAAAAATGATCCCCATTCAATTTCATTGTTTTTAATTCACAACACTTGCCAACACACAGACATTGCTCTCGCGGTATATCATTCCCTGTTCTATTATTACCTACCGTGCACTGCTCATCCTCAGTGAGTGAGGTCAATATCAGTTAGCTTCCAAATCTTACACACATAACTTAACATGAGGCATACATACAAAATAAGAAGAATCACTTTTTTTGGGCAGTATGTTAATGCACCTGCAATACCCCATACTTACATCTCAAGCACAATCACATAGCTGGTGGATGTCTCGTAAGTGTCCAGCAGTCTGACCAGGTTAGGATGGTCCAGGGTCTGTATGATCCTGATCTCCTCCAGAACCTGCTCTCGACGCAGCAGCCTCTTGTTGACATGCTTGGCTGCTACCGCACTCTTACTCCCTCTCTGGTCACACCGCTTGGTCACAGAGAAGCGGCCTCTGGGAGCAAAAGAGAAAGATGCATTTTGAGTGTAAAACCAATAGAGTGCTGCAGTTTGTAGTCCTACAACCTGGAAGTGAGTTTACAATTCATTGTTTCCCTTGCCAGGATTGGCTTTCGCTTTTCGCTTTCGCCTTTATTTTATATTTATTTATGGAGGGATAGACAGGGAGTAAAGGCCGTCGGAATCGGGAGTCAAACCCGCTACACACTGCCAGACTGGATTACCAGCCAGGGTGAGTGGACAGCTGAGGCACGGCTCAGGCCCCTTGCCATGATTTTCAATGTGAAAACGTGAAATTTGTGTAGAAAATAAGATCTGCGCCTATTCCACCAAGAGAAGCATTTTTTGCTGCTTATTTAACATGCCGTTTTCTGTCTTTCCAGATGCTGTTTTGAACCAAGCATTATTAGCACACCCTACTGTCTATCATTGCTGTATAGTCACATTAGTCAGCTGTTTGAGTATGTGTAGTTTTGAGGGGCTATACCGAATTCCTTCCTCGATGTTGTAAGATGATAAGAGCGCCCCTCACTTCACACAGGTGTGATTTTTTCTCCTTAATCTACAGTATATGTTTGTTGTTTTTGCCTCTTTGTTTCTCAGAAGCCACTGAAGCCAGTTCTTAGTTTAGAGCTGTGTTGGCATTTGGGTTTGTTATTTTTGTTCCTCTGCGGTCACTATAAGTAAAAACGCAACCTGCAACTACTGGTGCGGTTTTTGTCTCACCATTATTACACAATGGGCAGAGGCTGGGTTGCCAGGCACAATGGGAACCCATGTCAGAGGAACTTCTGGGCTGGCCTACAAAAAGTCATCCCTCTAGCACTCTATTAACAAGTAAACTGCCACCATGTGGCCATAGAGGGTAGTTAGCTGCGCCAGGCAGAATTGGTCATATTCAGTCATTTCACTTTCATTTACCCGGCTCGCTAGGGCCTTCATTAAAAAAACGATGCATCGATTTCATTAACACAAGTCAATTCAAATTAGGAGAAGTCGAAAGTAAAAAATAAATAAAAACTTCCCCATATATTTTTTGCTCTTGCATGTGTACAGAATTCAAACTGTAGGATTGATTATTGTCACGGACAGAAGTCATTCTTTCCCTTTGCATACCGCACTGAAGCGCACTCGCCTATTAGTTTGCATTGCATTCAGAACGCGCCCTTATTAAGAACCTAACTGCAGCTGTGTACGGCTCTCAGCGGTGTCCCACTATTGACTGCAGTTGAACTGCACTGTGTCAGAGAAGTAACAGATAGAAGCGTGCAAACTTTATCCCCAAACTATTTCCCCCCCACCTCCGTGCTGGAAATAAAACGTCTGGGTTTCTGAGGCTACATCCGTGCTGATGCAATGACTGACCTGCTTCTGGTTTAGCTTTACACACGGGACGCATGAATCTCTCCGTCCCCACGATCACACAAAATGTATTTAACTGACCTAAATCATCTGAGCTTTTTTTTTTCTCAAGAAAAGATACACAGTGTAGTTTGTGAGTGAAACTCACTCACTCAACTGAATAAAGGCTTCTGCCGCGGTACCAACTCATCATTACTGTACGTATAGTGTTTGAAATATAAACATTACCTTCCTAGTTCAGTGATCTCTGTGTAGTAGGACTCATAGCTGCTCTTCCAGAGGAGTTCACTGCCATCATCCGGTGTTTCTGTAAACACAGTTCATATTGAAATCAGGCCCATTCAAGTACAGTACAATCACTGGTAGCAAGAGAATCACAATGGGTCGCATGGTGACACATTGTGAGCTTGTCTCTTTTTGCTATTTGGGAAATTATTATATATCTTGGGAAAAGATGTTATTACCACAATAAAATATTATTGTAAGAATATCGAAAATATCATGATTTTGCCCAAACTAAAATAACTGGACTCTCACCTGAGACTCTGAGGCTTGCACAGGAGGTCACAGAACCTGCTACATTAGTGGCAACACAGGTGTACACTCCGCTGTCCTCCACGGACACACTGAGGATACGCAGCGCTGCCTCTCCTGTCTCACTACAAAGAGGCAGGGTGAAACGCACACTATCAGACACCATGCTAACTTCACCACCAAGACAGAGTGCTTCCGCTGAAATCAGAGCAGCCTCCTCCTCTCACCTGTACGTGATGCTGTAGTGACCATTGTTGCTCAGAGTGCTGTTGTCAGGCCCCCTCCAGGTGACGGTGGCCCGGGGCCGACCGCACACCTTACACCTCAGAGTAACGCTGTCGTCACTCTCACACACCACGTCACTGACGGGGACGAGGAACTCTGGAGGAGCTGGAGAGGGACGGAATGAGAGGTCTTACACATTGGCGTAAAAAATATCTACAGGCTTGTTTTTAAAACGGAGATGCAAGTCAGGAAGGAAGGAAATAAAAGAGGGCTCTATTGATTGTTATGAAGAAATAATTATCTATAGATATATTGGTATGTTTGGTTTGGTTGTGAAAGCCGTCCTTAAAAGAGAAATACAATGTATAGATTTTAGGTTTCGGAATTTATTTTCAAACTGTTAATCGCCACTAAAGTGCAATGCATGTTTTATATGTCTATGTAGCCACTGGTGAAATAAGTGAATAAATGTGTACATACCATCATAGATGTAGTTGGGGTTCAGAAGCTGAAAGATATTGAGAACAAAAATACATTTCTTTCTCATACATTATGCAAATAAACTTTTTTCAGTAGTCAGTTCAAATCGCATTCTGTAAAACATCACAATTTTATTGTAAAGCCCTAACCATACCAGAGGGTCGCCATGCAACTACTTGCAACCATTATTCCCAATTATTCCCAATTCCCAAAAGAGTTGCGAGTAGTTGCAAGGAGTTGCAGCTGGTGTGGTTTGGGCCTAAGTGGTTAGTCTCTGTGACCTGGTGGATTTCAAAGTAGATAACAGACATTTTTTAAGGCCTTGGGACTGAATGTAAGACTATACACTATGACATATAACTAGATCTTTTCAATGCCTTCCTTGAAATGAGAAAACACAATCTGACAGACACTGAAGCTGGCAATTCACTCTACCTTGACAGAAACTTTGTTTGCCAGGCCGTCCTGAGACTTGCGGTAGCCGTTCTCCATCTTGCCCTCCTTCCGGTTTTCCTTGTCTCTCTTCTCTGACTTACGGCGAATTCTGAGTGCTGTGTGCCATGATAATGACTTTCTAAAGGAAGAAGAGTCAGTTTGCTTAGTATTTACATATTAACAGGAACATTTAGCGTGCATGGCATTAATCCTTCCCATATTTGTACTGATATCTGCCACGGACTGCCTGCGTGTTCTCACTTGATGGTTCCTTCGGGGAGGTCGGGGGTGATGGAAGCTGAGGTGTGTCCCAGTACGTAGCCAGGGATCCAGCCCTCAGCTGCGGGGCAGTGCTCGGTGGCCGCTCTGTACACCAGAAACATGTTTTGCTGGTTGCTGGCTAACATTTGGACCACTTCGCCTTGTGCCACACAAATCTCATCTTCCTTCACAGCCACATAGTCCTGGGTCACCAGCATGGTGGACACACTGCTGCTACTGCTGCTTTCACTCTGCAGGGGGAGAGGGGTGGACACCATTAAACATCATGCCTAGCATGCAAGCAAAGAATGAATGCATAGATTATGTATTAAAGTGTGTCCACGCGCACACACAAGCATTTATAATTAACTATTACTAGTACTACTAAGGACTAAGGCTAAGACAAACCATCAGAAATAACGGATGGACCAAATTCACACACACGCGCACGCGCGCGCACACACACACACACACACACACACACACACACACACACACACACACACACACACACACACACACACACACACACACACACACACACACACACACACACACACACACACACACACACACACACACACACACACACACACACACACACACACACACACACACCTACAGCACAACCACACTCACCCACACACATTCATACAAACTTAATTTGATGTTGAAGAGGGAGAAATGTGTGTGGGGGAAAGCTTTGAATCACTTAAAAAGCTCGGTACCAATCAAATGCTTCATTTGATTGAAAGTAAAACCAAACAAGGCGCTCGCTAACATGTCTGCCTGACCACATGCCATGAAGCAAATATTAGTCAGTGCTTTGTTATTCTGCAGAGGTATGGTTAGAGCTAAAGTTGTGAAAGTCAACAGTTTATACAGAGACAGATCATTTCAAGATTCAAGGGATTTATTTGTCACTCACTCACTCACAATACAAGCAGCCGAATGTTGGTGTGACATGCTGCTACACAGACTGTGCTCACAATATATTGCAAAACAACAAGATATAATACTGGGTATAAAATATAATGCAAGCGGTGTGTTGTTAATGATCTCTGTTTGCCAAAGATAGAACGGAAGTATAACAGGAGTTCCGGAAATGCAGAGGGCCTGGGCAATGACTGTGGCTGTGCACACTGGAGTAAATTCAGTGCAAAGTGGAGATTGCTGAAAATAAGGTTAACAAGAAAAGGGGAAAGAAGCCAAGGTCGTAAAAATATATATATTTGTTTCCTTTTCAGATGGGGGTGGGGGGTGCAATTTGTGCTTATTTAGATAGTAGTGAGGAAACGGAGGTCAGAGGGAGAAGGATGACATGCGAGACATGACAGCAGTCAGGTTCCAGCTCAGGTCCTTGTGACTCTCAATGAGCATGTGGTCCGTGCACTAACTGCCTAAGCCACCTCCAAACGTAATCCTCGATCACATCGGAAGCATTTCTAGCACACATTCAGAGGACATCGGTGTCTATTGGTTGCAGCTGCGAAGCACATAAAGATACTGAGGATTGCTTAACAATGTCTTATTATGGTAATCTAAACGGAGAGAACAGATAGTAAACAACTGCTCTCTCAGCCAGCTCCACACTGTTAGTACAATCCAGAAAAGTCACACACACACACCCACCCACACGCACGCACACACACACACACACACAAACACACACACACACACACACACACAGACAGACACACACACACGTTGTAGTGGCAGGTTAGTGAGCTTAGATAAGAGATTATTTCCAGCGCCACAGCAGTACTAGTGATAGTAGTAGATGTTGCATGAAGAAGCCATTCTCAGAGCCAGTGGCAGGATGACTGGCCAACCAGTCAAGCCAGTGTCGGGGTTAGTGACTAGAGTTGAAGCCTGGGCCTTGATCTTACCCCGTTGCTCTGGGTGGACTGTATGGACTGCTCGCTGGTGGAAGAGCAAGTGCTCATGCGGTCTACGTCCTTACTGTGGGTGGAGTGGCGGTGATGAGAGGGTGTACCATGGCTTCCTCTGCCTACAGAGTCCCCGCCGCCACCACCACCTTCACTGGGGTAGGAGAAAGAACCAGGCCGGCTGGCAGGGGAGGCAGGAATGCTCGGGACCGTAGCCCAGAAAGTGCTGCCTTTGTGAGCTGGGCTGGCGGGAACGAAGGTATCCTTCCCCAGACTTCCTCCTCCAGGGGACTGAGGTGAAGTCAGGGGAGAAACCGTCCCGACTCGTGGGTTTTTCAGAGACAGAGTCAGAGGAGCCACAGCCAATGGCTCCTGTCTCTGGGGATCCTCGCCGCCTCGCAGGCCCTGCCTGGGGCTGCCCTCCGAGCTTCCCGGTGGCTTATTGCTGTTATTACTGTTACTGCCGCGAGGGCCGTCCAGCACCCTCATCTTAGGGACCTCGGAGGCTAGCGCCTCCTCGTCCGCAGCAGCGGCATCTGGATAAGGGTTAGGGGGGAGGGACGGTGGGGTCTGGGAGTGGCAAGGTGACCACGTACCTGCTGATCTATCGGGCCCCTCGGGGCCCGGGGGGTGGTGGTGGTGGACGGGCTGGGGGAGGCGTGAGGAAGGCTGGGGGATGCGGGAGGGCCGGGATCGCGGGCCGCAGAGGGAGGAGTTGCCTCCGGATCCCCCGGAACCGCCTCCTCCTCCTCCTCCTCCTCCTCCTCCTCCTATGTTAGAGGTGCTGTTGCATCCGCTTCCCCCTGGCAGACCTCCACTACTGCTGCCGCTCGGCCCACCTGATCCCCCGCCCCCAACGTGATTCCTCTGGTACTCTATGGGAGAGGTCAGAGCTGGGAGGGGGGGTTGACAAGAGAGCAGCAGCGAAGCAAATTATTTTCAGTGCTGAAGAAAAGTCACACATTACAAAACAATCACACTCGACACTCGTATGAAGTGGGGGCGCTCTAATCATCATACATCACATTCCGTACTCCTACATTTAGGATGGATATCTTTAATCTATGAAGGAGGTTTTACTGAAGAGGTCTGATGAGGCTATATAATATTGTAGGAAATAAATACACACATGTACAGTGTATCGTGCTCCTAGGCATCTACAAGGAAATACTCATTAAAGACAAAACCATCAACTGCAGACCAAAGCAAATTTGTTGAACTGCAAATTCAACAAATTGAATTGCCTGTGGTGATCTTATCATGCCTATAGCAGCAGCCATACGGCAGTACCATGAGTGCAAGATGACTTTCATTACACCACAGTTCACGGCACACCTTTACAATGGCTGCGTCTGTATGTGCTACACATCACAGTGTACAACAGGCTCTCACCATTGAGGAAGTTGCGCTGGTTCTCCAGTATCTGGCTGACCTGGTGGATCCAGACCTGACTGACCCCGGGGCTGGTGGAGTGCAGAGTGTAGTTCTCCTGGCTGCCACTAGAGGACCTGGAGGTTAGCGTGAATTTACAGGCGTCTTCTGGGTTCTCCTCCAGTCCCAGCCAGCTCACCTGAGGGCAAGAGAAGAAAGAGTGTCTCAATGTGAAAAATTCACAGCCTAAGCCAGGGGTTCTCAAACTTTTTAATTTCAAGAGAGTGTACAAATGGAGCTGGTTTCATTGATTTCATTTGTACACTCTTTAGTTATAGACCTGTCCATCATCATCATACCCGGAAGTTATGCGGGAATGCCTACTGAGTGGCAAAAAAAATACTTTCTGGCGTTGACAGCCCATACATCCCTTACCTTGATGCTGTTCTTGAAGAGGTAGCCAGGACTGCTGTAGCCCTTCTTTTTGTCAAGGGGCTCGCTGAAGATAACTATCTGCTCAAAGAGGAAGACTCTCCTTTCCTTCATCCTGGACAGAAGGCCCCCGTCCTGATCTGAAACCATGAAGGTGTCCTGAAGGAGCAATCTGCCCTGGGCCACAATTTTACCCTTGAGAGGAGAACGTGCACAAGAGAGGACACGGTGAGTGGCGGGAGAATACTTAGTGCAGCAGAGTCAAGCATACAATACTGTCATAGAGTGGAACACAGTAGATTGTAAAATAATGAAATCACACTCGTATGAAGTGCATCAAATTCTCATACATCACATTCCGTGCTCAACCAATCAAATCATCACAAATGTCATTCCGGCCAATCACTTTTGGCATCGTCACTTTTCTGCCCTCACTTTTATCTTCAATATGTACTTTGCTCAGCCAATCAAATCATCGCTATGGGGCAAATCACAAGCCAATGTTTGGCTTGTGAACACACACACACACACACACACACACACACACACACACACACACACACACACACACACACACACACACACACACACACACACACACACACACACACACACACACACACACACACACACACACACACACACACACACACACACACACACACACACACACACACACACACACACACACACACACACACACACACACACACACACACACACTTCAAAACTTTCCAAACTAAGAACCGTTGTCTTACTTCGAAGCCTTGGAGACGTCCAACGTTCATCATGTCGTTGCAGCGCTTGGGAACCACACACATGACCTCTACTGCTTTCTACAGCAGCACAGGGAAACAACAACAAGACATTTTAGACAGGAGCTTCATTAAAGTAGAACAACTGAGTGGTTTAGATGATTAAAGAATAATTTGTCGTCAGACTCATTAAAACACCACCCATTTCTTGTCGGATCCACAGCCAATTATTAACCACTTATTGACTACCATGAATCATTTTACAAGACAAGGCTTTATTTCCAGAGCAACTCATCATACCTCCAGCTCTGCTGTGTCTGCACCAGCCTTCTTGGAAATCTTTAGAAGATCCTGGGAGACATAAAAATTGTACCAGCTATGAGCATATTTTCCTTTGACACAACACAGGCCAATATACAGTATGTGTTCTTGAGTCAAGGTCAAGGTAAA